>NW_026731854.1:1540000-1717500 GCF_028476545.2 Physella acuta
GTGTACAAGTCACTGGGAGTTTGTAGTTTATACAATGTGTGTGTGTACAAGTCACTGGGAGTTTGTAGTTTATACAATGTGTGTGTGTACAAGTCACTGGGAGTTTGTAGTTTATACAATGTGTGTGTACAAGTCACCGGGAGTTTGTAGTTTATACAATGTGTGTGTATGTACAAGTCACAGAGAGTTTGTAGTTTATACAATGTGTGTGTGTGTACAAGTCACTGGGAGTTTGTAGTTTATACAATGTGTGTGTACAAGTCACAGGGAGTTTGTAGTTTATACAATGTGTGTGTGTGTGTACAAGTCACAGGGAGTTTGTAGTTTATACAATGTGTGTGTGTGTACAAGTCACTGGGAGTTTGTAGTTTATACAATGTGTATGTAAAAGTCATTGGGAGTTTGTAGTTTATACAATGTGTATGTACAAGTCACAGGGAGTTTGTAGTTTATACAATGTGGGTGTATACAAGTTACTGGGAGTTTGTAGTTTATACAATGTGTGTGTATGTACAAGTCACTGGGAGTTTGTAGTTTATACAATGTGTGTGTGTGTACAAGTCACTGGGAGTTTGTAGTTTATACAATGTGTGTGTGTGTGTACAAGTCACTGGGAGTTTGTAGTTTATACAATGTGTGTGTACAAGTCACTGGGAGTTTGTAGTTTATACAATGTGTGTGTACAAGTCACAGGGAGTTTGTAGTTTATACAATGTGTGTGTACAAGTCACAGGGAGTTTGTAGTTTATACAATGTGTGTGTGTACAAGTCACTGGGAGTTTGTAGTTTATACAATGTGTGTGTGTGTACAAGTCACTGGGAGTTTGTAGTTTATACAATGTGTGTGTGTGTACAAGTCACTGGGAGTTTGTAGTTTATACAATGTGTGTGTACAAGTCACTGGGAGTTTGTAGTTTATACAATGTGTGTGTGTACAAGTCACTGGGAGTTTGTAGTTTATACAATGTGTGTGTGTACAAGTCACTGGGAGTTTGTAGTTTATACAATGTGTGTGTGTGTACAAGTCACTGGGAGTTTGTAGTTTATACAATGTGTGTATGTACAAGTCACTGGGAGTTTGTAGTTTATACAATGTGTGTGTACAAGTCACTGGGAGTTTGTAGTTTATACAATGTGTGTGTACAAATCACTGGGAGTTTGTAGTTTATACAATGTGTGTGTGTGTGTACAAGTCACAGGGAGTTTGTAGTTTATACAATGTGTGTGTGTGTACAAGTCACTGGGAGTTTGTAGTTTATACAATGTGTGTGTGTGTACAAGTCACAGGGAGTTTGTAGTTTATACAATGTGTGTGTACAAGTCACAGGGAGTTTGTAGTTTATACAATGTGTGTGTGTGTACAAGTCACTGGGAGTTTGTAGTTTATACAATGTGTGTGTACAAGTCACTGGGAGTTTGTAGTTTATACAATGTGTGTGTGTGTACAAGTCACTGGGAGTTTGTAGTTTATACAATGTGTGTGTGTGTACAAGTCACAGGGAGTTTGTAGTTTATACAATGTGTGTGTGTGTACAAGTCACTGGGAGTTTGTAGTTTATACAATGTGTATGTACAAGTCACAGGGAGTTTGTAGTTTATACAATGTGTGTGTGTGTACAAGTCACTGGGAGTTTGTAGTTTATACAATGTGTGTGTATGTACAAGTCACAGGGAGTTTGTAGTTTATACAATGTGTGTGTACAAGTCACTGGGAGTTTGTAGTTTATACAATGTGTATGTACAAGTCACTGGGAGTTTGTAGTTTATACAATGTGTGTATGTACAAGTCACTGGGAGTTTGTAGTTTATACAATGTGTGTGTACAAGTCACTGGGAGTTTGTAGTTTATACAATGTGTGTATGTACAAGTCACAGGGAGTTTGTAGTTTATACAATGTGTGTGTGTGTACAAGTCACCGGGAGTTTGTAGTTTATACAATGTGTGTGTACAAGTCCCTGGGAGTTTGTAGTTTATACAATGTGTGTGTGTACAAGTCACTGGGAGTTTGTAGTTTATACAATGTGTGTGTACAAGTCACAGGGAGTTTGTAGTTTATACAATGTGTGTGTGTGTACAAGTCACTGGGAGTTTGTAGTTTATACAATGTGTGTGTGTGTACAAGTCACAGGGAGTTTGTAGTTTATACAATGTGTGTGTACAAGTCACAGGGAGTTTGTAGTTTATACAATGTGTGTGTACAAGTCACAGGGAGTTTGTAGTTTATACAATGTGTGTGTGTGTACAAGTCACTGGGAGTTTGTAGTTTATACAATGTGTGTGTACAAGTCACTGGGAGTTTGTAGTTTATACAATGTGTGTGTGTGTACAAGTCACTGGGAGTTTGTAGTTTATACAATGTGTGTGTGTGTACAAGTCACTGGGAGTTTGTAGTTTATACAATGTGTATGTAAAAGTCATTGGGAGTTTGTAGTTTATACAATGTGTATGTACAAGTCACAGGGAGTTTGTAGTTTATACAATGTGGGTGTATACAAGTTACTGGGAGTTTGTAGTTTATACAATGTGTGTGTATGTACAAGTCACTGGGAGTTTGTAGTTTATACAATGTGTGTGTGTGTACAAGTCACTGGGAGTTTGTAGTTTATACAATGTGTGTGTGTGTGTGTACAAGTCACTGGGAGTTTGTAGTTTATACAATGTATGTGTGTGTGTACAAGTCACTGGGAGTTTGTAGTTTATACAATGTGTGTGTGTGTGTACAAGTCACTGGGAGTTTGTAGTTTATACAATGTGTGTGTGTGTGTACAAGTCACTGGGAGTTTGTAGTTTATACAATGTATGTGTATGTACAAGTCACTGGGAGTTTGTAGTTTATACAATGTGTGTGTACAAGTCACTGGGAGTTTGTAGTTTATACAATGTGTGTGTGTGTACAAGTCACTGGGAGTTTGTAGTTTATACAATGTGTGTGTACAAGTCACTGGGAGTTTGTAGTTTATACAATGTGTGTGTGTGTACAAGTCACTGGGAGTTTGTAGTTTATACAATGTGTGTGTACAAGTCACCGGGAGTTTGTAGTTTATACAATGTGTGTGTACAAGTCACTGGGAGTTTGTAGTTTATACAATGTGTGTGTGTGTACAAGTCACTGGGAGTTTGTAGTTTATACAATGTGTGTGTGTGTACAAGTCACTGGGAGTTTGTAGTTTATACAGTGTGTGTGTGTACAAGTCACTGGGAGTTTGTAGTTTATACAATGTGTGTGTACAAGTCACCGGGAGTTTGTAGTTTATACAATGTGTGTGTACAAGTCACTGGGAGTTTGTAGTTTATACAATGTGTGTGTGTGTACAAGTCACTGGGAGTTTGTAGTTTATACAATGTGTGTGTGTGTACAAGTCACTGGGAGTTTGTAGTTTATACAGTGTGTGTGTGTACAAGTCACTGGGAGTTTGTAGTTTATACAATGTGTGTGTATGTACAAGTCACTGGGAGTTTGTAGTTTATACAATGTGGGTGTATACAAGTCACTGGGAGTTTGTAGTTTATACAATGTGTGTGTACAAGTCACCGGGAGTTTGTAGTTTATACAATGTGTGTGTACAAGTCACTGGGAGTTTGTAGTTTATACAATGTGTGTGTGTGTACAAGTCACTGGGAGTTTGTAGTTTATACAATGTGTGTGTGTGTACAAGTCACTGGGAGTTTGTAGTTTATACAGTGTGTGTGTGTACAAGTCACTGGGAGTTTGTAGTTTATACAATGTGTGTGTGTGTACAAGTCACTGGGAGTTTGTAGTTTATACAATGTGTGTGTGTGTACAAGTCACTGGGAGTTTGTAGTTTATACAGTGTGTGTGTGTACAAGTCACTGGGAGTTTGTAGTTTATACAATGTGTGTGTATGTACAAGTCACTGGGAGTTTGTAGTTTATACAATGTGGGTGTATACAAGTCACTGGGAGTTTGTAGTTTATACAATGTGTGTGTACAAGTCACCGGGAGTTTGTAGTTTATACAATGTGTGTGTACAAGTCACTGGGAGTTTGTAGTTTATACAATGTGTGTGTGTGTACAAGTCACTGGGAGTTTGTAGTTTATACAATGTGTGTGTGTGTACAAGTCACTGGGAGTTTGTAGTTTATACAATGTGTGTGTGTACAAGTCACTGGGAGTTTGTAGTTTATACAATGTGTGTGTACAAGTCACTGGGAGTTTGTAGTTTATACAATGTGTATGTACAAGTCACAGGGAGTTTGTAGTTTATACAATGTGTGTATGTACAAGTCACTGGGAGTTTGTAGTTTATACAATGTGTGTGTGTGTACAAGTCACTGGGAGTTTGTAGTTTATACAATGTATGTGTATGTACAAGTCACAGAGAGTTTGTAGTTTATACAATGTGTGTGTACAAGTCACTGGGAGTTTGTAGTTTATACAATGTGTGTGTGTGTACAAGTCACTGGGAGTTTGTAGTTTATACAATGTGTGTGTACAAGTCACTGGGAGTTTGTAGTTTATACAATGTGTGTGTGTGTACAAGTCACTGGGAGTTTGTAGTTTATACAATGTGTGTGTACAAGTCACCGGGAGTTTGTAGTTTATACAATGTGTGTGTACAAGTCACTGGGAGTTTGTAGTTTATACAATGTGTGTATGTACAAGTCACTGGGAGTTTGTAGTTTATACAATGTGTGTGTGTGTACAAGTCACTGGGAGTTTGTAGTTTATACAATGTATGTGTGTGTACAAGTCACTGGGAGTTTGTAGTTTATACAATGTGTGTGTGTACAAGTCACTGGGAGTTTGTAGTTTATACAATGTGTGTGTGTGTACAAGTCACTGGGAGTTTGTAGTTTATACAATGTGTGTGTACAAGTCACTGGGAGTTTGTAGTTTATACAATGTGTGTGTGTGTACAAGTCACTGGGAGTTTGTAGTTTATACAATATACAATGTGTGTGTACAAGTCACTGGGAGTTTGTAGTTTATACAATGTGTGTGTGTGTACAAGTCACAGGGAGTTTGTAGTTTATACAATGTGTGTGTACAAGTCACTGGGAGTTTGTAGTTTATACAATGTGTGTGTGTACAAGTCACAGGGAGTTTGTAGTTTATACAATGTGTGTGTGTGTACAAGTCACTGGGAGTTTGTAGTTTATACAATGTGTGTGTACAAGTCACAGGGAGTTTGTAGTTTATACAATGTGTGTGTGTGTACAAGTCACAGGGAGTTTGTAGTTTATACAATGTGTGTGTACAAGTCACTGGGAGTTTGTAGTTTATACAATGTGTGTGTGTGTACAAGTCACAGGGAGTTTGTAGTTTATACAATGTGTGTGTACAAGACACTGGGAGTTTGTAGTTTATACAATGTGTGTGTGTGTACAAGTCACTGGGAGTTTGTAGTTTATACAATGTGTGTGTGTACAAGTCACTGGGAGTTTGTAGTTTATACAATGTGTGTGTACAAGTCACTGGGAGTTTGTAGTTTATACAATGTGTGTGTGTACAAGTCACTGGTAGTTTGTAGTTTATACAATGTGTGTGTACAAGTCACAGGGAGTTTGTAGTTTATACAATGTGTGTGTGTACAAGTCACTGGGAGTTTGTAGTTTATACAATGTGTGTGTACAAGTCACTGGGAGTTTGTAGTTTATACAATGTGTGTGTATGTACAAGTCACTGGGAGTTTGTAGTTTATACAATGTGTGTGTGTGTACAAGTCACTGGGAGTTTGTAGTTTATACAATGTGTGTGTGTGTACAAGTCACTGGGAGTTTGTAGTTTATACAATGTGTGTGTGTGTACAAGTCACTGGGAGTTTGTAGTTTATACAATGTGTGTGTGTGTACAAGTCACTGGGAGTTTGTAGTTTATACAATGTGTGTGTACAAGTCACAGGGAGTTTGTAGTTTATACAATGTGTGTGTGTGTAAAAGTCACTGGGAGTTTGTAGTTTATACAATGTGTGTGTGTGTGTACAAGTCACTGGGAGTTTGTAGTTTATACAATGTGTGTGTACAAGTCACTGGGAGTTTGTAGTTTATACAATGTGTGTGTACAAGTCACAGGGAGTTTGTAGTTTATACAATGTGTGTGTGTGTACAAGTCACTGGGAGTTTGTAGTTTATACAATGTGTGTGTGTGTACAAGTCACTGGGAGTTTGTAGTTTATACAATGTGTGTGTGTGTACAAGTCACTGGGAGTTTGTAGTTTATACAATGTGTGTGTACAAGTCACTGGGAGTTTGTAGTTTATACAATGTGTGTGTATGTACAAGTCACTGGGAGTTTGTAGTTTATACAATGTGTGTATGTACAAGTCACTGGGAGTTTGTAGTTTATACAATGTGTGTGTGTGTACAAGTCCCTGGGAGTTTGTAGTTTATACAATGTGTGTGTATGTACAAGTCACTGGGAGTTTGTAGTTTATACAATGTGTGTGTACAAATCACTGGGAGTTTGTAGTTTATACAATGTGTGTGTGTGTATGTACAAGTCACAGGGAGTTTGTAGTTTATACAATGTGTGTGTGTGTACAAGTCACAGGGAGTTTGTAGTTTATACAATGTGTGTGTACAAGTCACTGGGAGTTTGTAGTTTATACAATGTGTGTGTGTGTACAAGTCACAGGGAGTTTGTAGTTTATACAATGTGTGTGTGTGTACAAGTCACAGGGAGTTTGTAGTTTATACAATGTGTGTGTGTGTACAAGTCACTGGGAGTTTGTAGTTTATACAATGTGTGTGTGTGTACAAGTCACAGGGAGTTTGTAGTTTATACAATGTGTGTGTACAAGTCACTGGGAGTTTGTAGTTTATACAATGTGTGTGTGTGTACAAGTCACTGGGAGTTTATTATGAGTTTATACAAGTACCTTACTGTAGCACATGGTGTCCTTATGAAACAACCAAGCGGGCCCTATTAAAAGGCTCATAAAAGTTGAAATGTTTATCTATTCAACTCCTTACTGCTTGCGTTGTTTGGTGAAATGACCCAACAATGTCTAATACCCAGAGGCGTAGCGACCCTTCCCGGCGTCCGGGGACAAACTTTCAATTTGGCGCCCCTCTCGTGATCAACCTTTCAATTTTCGATTTGCACCCCCCCCCCCCTCGAACTATCGAGTTGCACCCCCCCCCCCCTCAAACTTTCGATTTGCACACCCCCCTCATATATTTTTTTTTATATTTATGCAAAAATGCAGCTAAAATAATATTTTAATTTGCTTTTCCCACTCATTTTGGCGCCCCCTATCGCCCCCTAAGGTTGGCGCCCGGGGACATATGTACCCCCCTGCCCCCCACCCCCCCCCCCCTTCGCTACGTCTCTGCTAATACCCATAACAGCGACTACACACTTCTAAACTTTTTTAATTAGATTTTCTAGATCACACTTCCGCCAAATAACAAAGTATTGTAGCATACCATTTTAAACAAATAAATTGTGGAATCTAATGATTTCGAAAAAAAAAAATATTGCTATATTCTTAATCTTATTAGATAACATTATAAAGCGTGTGTTGTGTGAAAAAAAAAACAAGAATGAGCAATTAGGGCCAACTCATCAATTAAAAAAAAAGAATTTTCTCTCAAAAATCTGTTAAAGGATCTACGAGGGTTTCCCCCCCCCCCCTTCCTGATTAAAAAAAAATTCAAACAGCTCACCGCCCAGATATGTAGACCTATGTCGAATTGATTGGACGATCCAATTAGGTGAATTTTCGAGGGAATCCGTCGTTAATTATTTTCGTATGTTAACTTCATAAAAGAACATAAAGTAAAATGATTTTAAACCTATTTAAACATCGCTAAAACGTGGGCAAGTATCGTATTTGCAAATGTTCGTTTTAAACAGTGTTTCAAGTGGTATAGGCCTACCTAGTCTACAAAGATTGGCTGGAACAAGCCTCCTATCACATAATTAAACCACAGATCGAAGCAAATCTAGCCAGCCGAACGAAATCGACTTTCCCCAGACGCTGCCTTGTGGCTACCTATTAATTCCCATTTGTTTGAAACCATACCAAATGTGTCGACCATGGTCATTTATTTAAAGCCAGACACCTTGTATATGATCTACTCGTCTCTGGGATATTCATACAGAAACAGACTTTAAAGCTGTAAGGACAGTCCAATTGATCCTAAAAGAACAGTTTAAAGGGCTATATATACATATGTGATTACGTATGGAGAGTTAAACTGTGTGACTACGTATGGAGAGTTAAACTGTGTGACTACGTATGGAGAGTTAAACTGTGTGACTACGTATGGAGAGTTAAACTGTGTGACTACGTATGGAGAGTTAAACTGTGTGACTACGTATGGAGAGTTAAACTGTGTGACTACGTATGGAGAGTTAAACTGTGTGACTACGTATGGAGAGTCAAACTGTGTGACTACGTATGGAGAGTTAAACTGTGTGACTACGTATGGAGAGTTAAACTGTGTGACTACGTATGGAGAGTTAAACTGTGTGACTACGTATGGAGAGTTAAACTGTGTGACCAAGTATGGAGAGTTAAACTGTGTGACTACGTATGGAGAGTTAAACTGTGTGACTACGTATGGAGAGTTAAACTGTGTGACTACGTATGGAAAGTTGGAGTATATGTGACTATGTCGGGAGAGTTGGAGTATGTGTCTATGTAGGGAGAGTTGGACTATATGTGGCTATGTAGGGAGAGTCGGACCATATGTGGCTGTGTAGGGAGAGTTGGAGTATGTGGCTGTGTAGGGAGAGTTGGAGTATGTGTGTCTATGTAAGGAGAGTTTGACTATATGTGGCTATGTAGGGAGAGTTGGACTATATGTGGCTATGTAGGGAGAGTTGGACTATATGTGGCTATGTAGGGAGAGTTGGAGTATGTGTCTATGTAGGGAGAGTTGGAGTATGTGTGTCTATGTAAGAAGAGTTTGACTAAATGTGGCTATGTAGGGAGAGTTTGACTATATGGAGTCTGTGTCTATGTAGGGAGAGTTGGACTATATGTGGCTATGTAGGGAGAGTTTGACTATATGTGGCTATGTAGGGAGAGTTGGACTATATGTGGCTAAGTAGGGAGAGTTGAACTATGTGTGGCTATATAGGGAGAGTTGGACTAAGTGTGGCTATGTAGGGAGAGTTTGACTATATGGAGTCTATGTCGGGAGAGTTGGAGTATATGTGGCTATGTAGGGAGAGTTGGAGTATGTGGCTATGTAGAGAGAGTTGGAGTATGTGTGGCTATGTAGGGAGAGTTGGAGTATATGTGGCTATGTAGTGAGAGTTGGAGTATGTGGCTATGTAGGGAGAGTTGGACTATTTGTGTCTATGTAGGGAGAGTTGGAGTATATGTGGCTATGTAGGTAGAGTTTGACTATATGTGGCTATGTAGGGAGAGTTGGACTATAAGTGACTATGTAGGGAGAGTTGGAGTATGTGTCTATGTAGGGAGAGTTGGACTATATGTGGCTATGTAGGGAGAGTTGGACTATATGTGGTATGTAGGGAGAGTTGGAGTATGTGGCTATGAAGGGAGAGTTGGACTATGCGTGGCTATGTAGGTAGAGTTGGACTATATGTGACTATGTAGGGAGAGTTGGACTATATGTGGCTATGTAGGGAGAGTTGGAGTATGTGGCTATGTAGGGAGAGTTGGAATAAGTGTGGCTATGTAGGGAGAGTTGGAAATTGTGGCTATGTAGGGAGAGTTGGACTAAGTGTGGCTATGTAGGGAGAGTTGGAGTATGTGTCTATGTAGGGAGAGTTGGACTATTTGTGTCTATGTAGGGAGAGTTGGAGTATATGTGGCTATGTAGGGAGAGTTTGACTATATGTGGCTATGTAGGGAGAGTTAGACTATAAGTGACTATGTAGGGAGAGTTGGACTATATGTGGCTATGTAGGGAGAGTTGGACTATATGTGGTATGTAGGGAGAGTTGGAGTATGTGGCTACGTAGGGAGAGTTGGACTATGTGTGGCTATGTAGGGAGAGTTGGACTATATGTGGCTATGTAGGGAGAGTTGGAGTATGTGGTTATGTAGGGAGAGTTGCAGTATGTGGTTATGTAGGGAGAGTTGGACTATGTGTGGCTATGTAGGGAGAGTTGGACTATATGTGGCTATGTAGGGAGAGTTAAAGTATGTCGCTATGTAGGGAGAGTTGGAGTATGTGGTTATGTAGGGAGAGTTGGAATAAGTGTGGCTATGTAGGGAGAGTTGGAAATTGTGGCTATGCAGGGAGAGTTGGACTAAGTGTGGCTATGTAGGGAGAGTTGGAGTATGTATCTATGTAGGGAGAGTTGGAGTATGTGTCTATGTACGGAGAGTTGGAATATGTGTGGCTATGTAGGGAGAGTTGGAGTATGTGGCTATGTAGGGAGAGTTGGAGTATGTAGCTATGTAGAGAGAGTTTGACTATATGTGGCTGTGTAGGGAGAGTTGGAGTATATGTGGCTGTGTAGGGAGAGTTTGACTATATGTTTCTATGTAGGGATAGTTTGACTATATGTGGCTGTGTAGGGAGAGTTGGAGTCTGTGTCTATGTAGGGAGAGTTGGAGTATGTGTCTATGTAGGGAGAGTTGGACTATGTGTGGCTATGTAGGGCGAGTTGGACTAAGTGTGTCTATGTAGGGAGAGTTTGACTATATGGAGTCTGTGTCTATGTAGGGAGAGTTGGACTATATGTGGCTATGTAGGGAGAGTTGGACTATATGTGGCTATGTAGGGAGAGTTGGACTATATGTGGCTATGTAGGGAGAGTTGGACTATATGTGGCTATGTAGGGAGAGTTGGAGTATGTGTCTGTGTAGGGAGAGTTTAACTATATGTGGCTATGTAGGGAGAGTTGGAGTATGTGTCTATGTAGGGAGAGTTTGACTATATGTGGCTATGTAGGGAGAGTTTGACTATATGTGGCTATGTAGGGAGAGTTTGAGTATGTGTCTATGTAGTGAGAGTTGGAATATGCAGGGAGATGAAGAAAGTTATAAGGTGTGGCTGTAAATGACTAGGATTTGAATCTGAAATTATCGTCCGAATGACCTTTTTAAAACAAGCAGTCCTGTCCTTTATCCAATTTCAAGATCCACACGTATTTATGTAATTTTCATTAGAGGTTAAATGAAAACTAATCTAATGAAGACGCGACACATCTGAAAGCTTCTTTACTACTTTTAATTTTTAATGATGGCAGAATTAACGATATAGCTATACGACTCCATTGTCTGGTATCTAGCTACTTTTGAGCCACCTTTCATTTTCTTAGTCTGAGGAACATTCTAAAAGATCTTTTTCCTCCACTCTTTCCTTGATCCACAGAACGTGTTTTAGAGACTGAGTTACCTCTTAGCTTCCATGGTAACGAGACTGCTTTTACTTACTGTATCACACGGATCGAAGTTTTAAGTAGGCCATGGTGCTATAGAGTTCATTCTTTAACGTCGATAATGCTTATAGTCTAGCTAAAAGTCTGTGAATAGAGACCTTAGTATTTATTCCGTTACTAGGCACCAACAGACATTCTTGTTATCAACATTGAACATGCTACTTATGTCTGGGCTAGGGTATGTGGTCAAACTATGACTAAAACTGAGGGCTCGTTTGTATTGTAAGGTTAAGGTTAGATATCTGGTTAGAAAAACGTACTGGAAAATAGGCTATGCTTGTAGAAAGAAAACATGGCCGCCCATTGCCTTCATCGAAATTAGGCCTATATCTATATAGTGGGGCTATATTGACTAATTACCCAAGAAAAGAAAATTTAACTATTAATTTGAGATGTTCATCAATGCTGCATTTCTCTAAATGTCGACAGTCATTCCTCAATTAAGTTTACATACAAACACACAAATTATAAGCTATAAACGGGTTGAATTGGGTTTTAAAAAAAAATTTCCTACTACTACAAATCTAGATCTAGAGATCTAGCTCTAGTCTGTGTGATATAGATCTGGTTCTAAATGCTCATTAATGCTTTCAACTAAACTAATATCTTCCGCCATTGAGTAGGCTAGTCTTCTCCATCGATTTTTCTGCGACACGCTCAGCATTAAAATTTGAGGATTGTCGTCCAAATATTCAGTGATAGGCCTACTAAGTACTAAGAAGCAGCATTCTTACAATAAAGGGTTACCTATTTTGAGTCATTAGTTTGTTATTTTAAATTCTCAAAAAGTACAAGATTCTAGATCATCTAGATCTATTTCCAAGCACGCTAGGTCCTATAGATCTATAGGTCCGATTATGTCTACTCATCAAAATTTGTATTAAAAAAACAGAAATTAAATTATGAATTAAACTTTAAAAAATGGCCTCTTCTTTATGTATGTAATTCATTTGCCCTCAAACACATTTAACAAAATAAAACAAGTTTATAACAAATAAAAAAAATCAAAAAACATACCAGCTTTAGCTACATATTAAACATGTTTAATGACAATCACTCACGTATAGAAGTTCATTAGTCATGGTATAGTATTGGCATCTGAAATCATGAAGAAAACTGTTTATTTTAACTACATAATTTGAACTAAACTGATAGTTCATCTGAAAAATCTTAAGATTTAATCTTTTTTAAAGAAATTTTTACCCCATTCAAATAAGCTATTCTGATTTCTATAATACAGAATGGTGGTTTGTTCTTACAATGATTTCCTGAACATATTTTAGATACATGGACATTTATTTATATTTTAATATCTGATTACAATTATGTTAAATGATAATTAATAAGAAAAGCTAATGAATTAATTAGAAATCTTCAGCATGAGTGCTATAAAATTTAATGGCCCATACTAAATGTGTCAAAAAAAAGAGCTGAAATTTTGTATTTATTTAAGCATTAAGTAGTCTATTGTGCATGATAATAAAATGCAATCGAAATACTATCCTGCCTTAAAGAAAATAAAGTTTCTAGATCTATAATGAAATAATTTTCAATACTAAGAGAAATGAGCAGAAACATGAGCAGTTATCTAAACAAAACAAAAATAAAAATAGTTGTAATTTACAAAAAACCTATTTATAAAATGTTTCTAAGCAAGTAAAGGAAAAAAATCTTTACTGGACGGAATTCCAAGAAAAACTCAAATAAATTAAATAAAACAGCAATTTAAACATGTTAACATTGACAGCAGATAATTACATTTACTGCATTATCAGTTTATCAATAAATTAGAAACAGTAATCAACCTTGAAAAGTAATTTTAAAATAACATGTTGAAGACTAGAAAACCAACAAGATAAAATGGACAAAGTGTACATTTATTATCAATTAAACAACTAATGTATCAATGGAAATGTCAATTTTTAAAAATATGCTTACTTGACAATGCAATATAACAATGTGATACAACAAATACTAGTGCTACATAGAAATAAATAGCAGTTTAATCGTCCATGAAGTTGAAAGTATATAAAAAGAATCATTAGGCTATTCAGATAAAGTAATGTTTTACTCTAAGTAAAAGTACTGGTAAGAACGTTTCTGTAATTTTTATTCCTTTCATTACAATTTTACTCTTATTATTTTTCTACCTTACGTTAG
The DNA here is from genome assembly GCF_028476545.2 of Physella acuta. Taxonomy (NCBI): domain Eukaryota; kingdom Metazoa; phylum Mollusca; class Gastropoda; family Physidae; genus Physella; species Physella acuta. The sequence continues at coordinate 1,553,494 of NW_026731854.1, forward strand.
AACATACCATTATGTTTTTGGGTTAGGTTTAAATGACTTGTAAAGGTTTACAATAGAACATTTTTCATCAGTTGATTAAAAACTTTTTGAATATATATTCTGTCATCTAGTCATCTATTAATGTTGAATAAAACTAATAATAGTAGTAGATAATTAGTCAAGCAAGTTACATTAATCTTAATGTAAAAAAATATTCAACATAAACAGAAATAAAAACTTAGCACCAATACAGCAGTTTAAAACTAGGCAAATCAGAAATTTACATATTATTTTGAAAAATGTTTTAAAAGTAATTTATAAACAGAGAAGCAACAATCAACTTAGTGGTTAACATACTAGAAAATGTCTTAACACATTATAATTGTACAATTTAATAATCGAGACATTTAAAATATTATCACTTAATTCATAAAATAAAACACTCATTGATCTAACTTATTGTGTTAGAGAAAGTGAAACAAAGTTTTTCCTATAGGTAGTAATTATTAGTTAGTTATGCCAAGGTGCAAATAGTTAAGATAGACACATGGATTCTTGCTGAATCCCATTTGCAAAAGCGTTGTTGACCAATGCTTTGCATAAGGTTAATGTTGTTATTTAGAATACTAATATGCTGTGACACAAGAAAAAAATTTCCAAGGATGCAATTTATGAGAATGAATTACAATTTAGTTTTTTTTTATTTTTCAAAAAATGTGAATTGTGTTTAAATTTTTTTTTGAAGTCCATTTCTTTAAGTAAAAAACTCATTTAATTATAGTAATGTAAAATTGAAGAAAACATTGTCCTAGATTTCATATTTAATATAGTTTATATTTTGTCATTAATTATTATCTTCTATTCTCAATTCTTCATTTAAAGCATTTAAAAAAATAGTTTGTCTAAAATTTAGCTATTTTTAAGTGGAAGTTTTGGCACTAGCAATACATACTATTCCAAATATAATACCAATGGATATAAAATAAGTAACTTTGAATAACTAAGTAACTTTAAATAAAGCAAAAAGCATAAACAAACAAAACATCATTTCAAACAGTTTTTAAGCAATTAACAAAAATCTTTTTAATGAAATTATTTTCTAAGTGAAATTTCAAAACTATTTGATATAGATCACATTACTAACCTTATAAAGCAATTTAAATACTTGCTTTTAATACTTCAAACAATGAAACTTCTTTTATCAATAATTATCTGTGTTGTTGCACCTCTAAGTTTAAATGTTTAAAAAATCTACTGCAATTTCATTAAAATGGGTTGATCACTGGAATGAAATTGATCCAATATAAAGCATTTGCATAGGTATTTTTTAAATTTTAAGTCAAACTTAAGGTATTAGTCGTTTCTTAAACCATAAAACAGAAAATGTTGTGGATTCTAAAATAATTTAAAAGATTGTAATACGGAACTTATTTAGTGAACATTTTGTGTCACTACTAAAAAAACCATAACAGACAACAATATAATGATTAAAGAAATTATATTTTTCATTGCACTATCAATTGTTTTTACAAGCAACTTCTACATTTAACAATAAATAAACATAATAACAACAGTGTTAAAAAAAATTGATTTTTACATACCTAACATAATACCTATACTTTGCATATTGTAAAATTCAGTTTAAAAGATGCATTGTTTATGATGTTCAACAATTTAAAATGTAATTATTTCATTTTGTTTCAAATAAAATAAGTTAAAATCCATTTTGAATGCAACAGTATATTTTATTATTAACAATAAGAAAGTAATTGTAAGTTAATAAATTTAAAAAATTAAAAAAACCATACAGAACAGTTTTGAAAGCTATGTTTTTATATTCCAATATTTGAAATTATACTATGCATAATTTATATTTTGGCTTATTTATAATCAATTTTTTCAAACACATGCATACAATTCATTATATATTTATTGTAAGAAACAGGTCAAGCTGCACATTATGGCAATTCATAAATGTTAACAAAGTTAATAAATGCATGTTGTTTTGTATGAAACTTTCAACAGTTAATTTACAATTATTTATGAACAGCCAATGTTCAACATATTTTTTTCTTGTTAGCATTTTATATTTTTAGCTCAGTTTCACTTCATTTTAAAAATGCAAACTACTGCAAATTGTCATCTCATATAATACTTATCACTATCATGCTTGTTCACAAATTAAGAGTTCTCACTATCACAATGTATCCATAAGATTTATTCAATATACAATTATAGAAGGTACAGATGTTTACATTAAATTATATATGTCTGTGTATGAATAAAGTCTATGTTTGTATGTCAGACATTGTAAATACACAAAAGTTGATAGTTATTACAAAATAATTAGACTAACTTATATACCTAAGACTAAAACTATTACAGGTATTTACATTTTTGAGCCAGTAAGTCAGATTTTCATAGATGTGAATTTTTAAAATTTAAACAAAGCTCCTTGTAAGGTGTAATACAAAATTATTATGTAACAAAATAACAAGGTGAATCATAACAAATTATAAAAATGCATCAGGTTTGAATTAGTAAATAACAAGTACATTTCTTTTTAAATTACCAAAAAAATGTGCGTTTAAAAGTTATTTTAGATTTGAGATTATGCACACAATATATAGGACCTTTTTTTGACCTACCACCCACACCCCACATAACATTAGTCTTGTATATTACCACTACACCCAGGACAATAAAAAGCTTGTAGCAGTTGACCTATAATCCTACCAATGTTACCACCCACAAACTATTTTTGAAGAATTCAACATACAGTTTCTATAATTCTTCAGGAAATAAAATATCAAACAGGAAATGATTTGTAGAGCTTTTGATAAAAAATACACCAACATTTAAAAAAAAAAACTTCTGTGTGACATAGTTCTTTATGCAACTTCATATGTTCTATCAATTCAAATGATAAACCACCTACCCCATGTTTTATACCATAATATGTAGCAAGTTCCTTAGCACTCCACTAATTTGATATCTTTTATTAGAAATGTATTTATAATGTAGTTTTAAAAATTAATTCACGAAAACCTAAATACAAATATTGTAAAAATGGTATGAGAAGCAAATACAATTGAGATTGTAATAAAGGAAGGATGCTTTTGTCACCTTTAAAATTCAACTTAATAATAGTACAGAAAATTAGCTGCTAAAAAAACTATGACTCCAAATTGGAAATGAATCATTTTACCTTGTTATCCATTTTGAAAAATACATGTAGTTTTCTTTTCCAACCAAACCACTAATTTGTCCAATTAAAATCAATGAAACACCTAATAATTAAAAATGATATTGAGCAACGTAGAAATGGTATTACACAGTAAGTAGCATCCCCTGAATATTTCTACAGGACCTAATGTGTGCAGTTTTCAATAAGAATATATTTGGGTACGTCAGTGGCATCGCTAAGTCAGGTGTCACCCTGTGGTGTCACCTCCCACCCCAAGAAACAAAGTATATATATATATATATATATATATATATATATATATATATATATATATATATATATATATATATATATATATATATATATATATATATATATATATATATATATATATCAATGCTGACTTACTAGTAAAGATGTTAATCTATAGTCTGTTAATAATACAGTTGGATGTAGCATTGATTTCTCTACAGTTAGCACATTTACATCATGGTGTCATCCCAACCCCTTGTAATAATTGTCCTTTTGTACTTAAAGGACTATTTTATTTTAATTAATTATAAATGGAACTGGCAAAAACCATTCTCTTCTGTACATTTTGCAATTTTTTTGCTGTGGTCCCCCCCCCCCCCCCCCCCCCCCCCCACTAAATGGTGTCACCCGGTGCGGTCTACCGCCCACCCTCGCTACGCCTCTGGGGTACGCTGTACCAAATATTTATCCTGTTAGCATCTAATTATCATGTTAGTCTTCAGTAAATACTGCAGTATATTTCAAATAAAAGAACCATTACACTCAACATTATCATAGTTTGTTTTGTATTCAAATTTAAATATAACCCAAATGAAAACTAAGTTAGTGTTTAAAAAAAAATTATAATAAGTTAATGGTAAAACTAGACCAGAGGTAGCCAGCAAGCTGCCAATAAGATTAACCTAAACAGTTATCAAGTTCTTTCTTTTGGAAAAACAAGCAATGAACTGCAGCATTTTAAGTCAGTGTTTGTACTGTGTCATAACTTAAGGTGGTCATCCATAAATGATGTCACATACCTAGTGTTGAAATGCTGATCGTAATGAGTACCTATGTACTTTAAAAAAACGTCTTAACTTATAAGACAGTTGAAAACCAATAGAGCTATGGGGGGGGGGAGGGTTGGGACATATGAATTAGGTTGAGGGTGAGGTCTGGTGACAAAGGTAAGTGGGGGGGGGGGGGATAGAAGCCATCTAAAACTGAGTGACATCATAAATGGAGAGCCACATGGGAACTGTCACATTTGTTAAACTAACTCAGTCTCTGCTGTCTATAAATAATGACCATCTCACACAAACCTTTAAATTCAGTCAGAAGCTTCAACTAAACAATGACAAATGTGTTCAGTAGGAAGATAAAAGAATGTGCATTAGCACTGCATTTAGCTTGCTTATGCTTTACCTCTACACAGATGATTAAAAAATAAAACCCCTTTGTCCTGACTTTGTTTTGCTTACTATTGGCTCCTCTTTATACACTACATAGAAGTATGTTATTTTCTCATGTGTCTGACTGCTTAACCATGAGTGCTGAGCTTGGAGCTGCTTCTATTATTGTTGAAGTAAAAATATTTCGCATTGTATGCTCTAGACACCCCCACCCTCCAAAAAATAAATTATACAAAAAATTAGACATTCTATTCAAAATATGTTACAAAGATAAGTTCAAAGTAATAGATATAGATCTATATGTACCAAATTATTAATCTCTGTTTTACTCTTGACAGTGTGAGTAAACTTAATTGGGAGGTGAGACACATCAATGTAGGCCTACTTCAACATAATCCTGAAAATATCAGAACTTGTCATCTAGATTACATTACTTTTCTACCCTTAAGTATGTATATTTAGCATTGGCAAATCTAATATATGTATATATATATATATATATATATATATATATATATATATATATATATATATATATATATATATTTATATCCTTCATGCTGTATTAGCCAATGTCTGCTGTGTTTTTGGTATTATCATGAATATCTGTATCTATAACATCAAGACTGTGGTTGTAATGTAGAATCAATGGAAAATCAATGATCACAACAACATGATCATAAAGTAGACCTGCTCAATAGAGAAACGTTTGGCTACTTGAGCATTTTTTTAAATCTTGAAACAATTTCCTGATACATAAAAACTGCATCTGTTGAGTGTCCTAGAGGACACACCACGGTCCTTGTCAGGACACACCAAGGTCCTTGTTGTTTGACCCAGACATGTTTCCAGGACTTGGTGATTGAAGCGCTCTTGGATTTAGCGTCTTGGGTAGGTCTGCATTCTGTGAGTAGTATCAACTAACAGAATAGCGTCCCTTATTGCTTCTTGTTTTGTCGTGGAAATAAAATAAAATTGTACCTGTCAACTTATGGACTGAAAGTTATCTTTTTTTTGGTCTCTGGCAATGTCAAGTTTTTCTTTAACTGTTGCTTGCATCTGCCGTCACCTCAGCCACATTGACTGCATTCGAATAGTTCGAGACATAATCATCTTCCCTGGCTAAAACCTTCTCAACTTTTGTCATTCTTTGCTTCAACTTTTGCTGCGTTGTGTTAAACTCGGCCAGTAGCCGCGCAAATCGAGTTGAGAGATTATCTAAACTCGAATCAATCCTGTCCACCCTCTGGTCCATCGTTTCTTGCCTTTCCTCGGCCCGCCTCATCGCTTCCTCGTCTAGTAAATTATCTTTCATCAGAATTTGCCGGCCCGCTTCTATCAGTTTTCTCTTCGCCTCAGGGTATTCAGTGAGGGCGTCCCACAAGGCGTCCTTAGAAAGACAAAATAAATCAGAATAGCCTAAACTGCGGACATTTGCGGTCCTTCTGTTACCGGTCTTATTTCCGGCGATGTTTAAAATGCTCACCTGGAGAAAGAAAAAAAAACTAGTTACCATTGGCTTTGCCAGAGCCGGCGTTAGGAAAACGCGGGGCCTAGGGCCAACCATCCGCGCGGGGCCTCTCCATTATATATATATATATATATATATATATATATATATATATATATATATATATATATATATATATATATATGTATGTATAAAGGCCTATATAATGTGATGTACACATAATAACACAAATGTTTTGGAGTTTATAAGCTAATGCCAAACTTTCCACTATAATAACATAATTTTATCTCTCCCATGTATTAACCCAACGTTCTTAGGTTTTTTTTCCTTGCTAAGATATTAAATCAGTTTTGACAGTTATGTAATTCATACCAAATCACTTAAGAAAATTTAATAATTAGGAAAATAAAGTTTACAATACAGCGAACTCGGCCTGATGTATCAAAACAGTATAGACTTCAAAAATTGTTAGGAATTCATACAATATTTTAAAACCAAAATCATTATTGTCTAAACTATTGTAAAGGATTTCCCTATAATTAAAAAAATGGCTTAAGCACTCTACAAATGTCGTGTTTTAAAGTTCACCAAAGTATCAGATATAAATTGAAAGACCGCGTTTATTGGGGGAATATCAATGACTACTAAATCACTACCCTTCATTGCCTTCAAAGATTCCCCTTCCTCCACAAAAATTGTGCGACGAGGACCATTCGCTGACTATATCATGTCAGCACCATCGGAAGACGATTGAATAAAACAATTTGGATGAATTCGCTAAATTAATCATTCTGTCTTGGAAAGGGTGAATTCTTAAGGTGACACAACATAACAACAGTTTTAACTTTCTTCCAAAAAATAATAATAAATCACCCTGTTTAATGCCCCCCTCCTGATATAGAATCCTAAGCCCCCCACCCCATCGTCGCCCTCCTCCCACCCCTCTGCACGCAACTGAATGTTAATTTTGTTATACCAAGACAAGTAGGCCTACATATAGAGTTTCTTCCAGGCATCTCTTCGGGGGGGGGGGGGGGCCTGAAAAAATTCTACCGCTTTCCCCCCCCCCCCCCCCCCCCGAAAATTTCAAGTGCCCCCCCCCCCCCCCGGAGAAAAAAGTCTGGAAGAAACACTGTACATATACGACATTATACGACATCTACAACAAGAAAGTCAGGACTAGAGTTCATCAGGTCACTAACTGTCTACTACAGACATCCCGTCTGCTCACTAAAAGGACGTCTTCATCGGTCCGCATACAATAGTGTATCTCTTTACGTCGTGGGCTAATTCTCGACCGCCATCTCCAGTCAGCTCAGGTCAAATGCCAGGCGACCGTACCCTACACAAAGGGGAGGTGTGACACTGTTTTTGTATCGAATTACGGCCTTTCCCAGTTCAGGTGGGACTCACCAACATCAAACGTGGCTTCAGTTATAACAATCAACAACGTCGGCATTCGACCATTTAGTTTTTCCCAATTGAATTCATAAACAATTTTTAAAGTTTGCAAACTGATTCAGATAACAATGACATTGCTGAAGCGCGGGGCCCCTTCAAGCGCGGGGCCTATGGCCACCGCCCCGTTCGCCACCCCCTAACGCCGGCTCTGGGCTTTGCCCTTTATAATGAGACAAAACGGCACACAAAAACACATTCATCGCGTTTGACTTCAGCTTACAGCTAGTAAGCCGTGGTGGAACAGCCTTTACGTTTTAGAGTGTTATAACAAATTTCGGCTTTAGCTGTAAATTAAATGTAGCCAAACTCAATTCGTTTTAGTTTTAACTTTGACATTAGAGGCCATGCATATATTAATTATTACAGACGTGTTAAATAATACATGACGTCTGACCAATCCCAACCCAATAATAATTTGTATAGTAGACAGACCACAACCTCTCCTATAAGACACAACACACCAACTCTATAGGAATATGTTTAGTAGATAGACCACAACCTCTCTATAAGACACACCACACCAACTCTATAGGAACATGTTTAGTAGATAGACCACAACCTCTCTATAAGACACAACACACCAACTCTATGGGAATATGTTTAGTAGATAGACCACAACCTCTCTATAAGACACAACACACCAACTCTATAGGAATATGTTTAGTAGATAGACCACAACCTCTCTATAAGACACAACACACCAACTCTATAGGAATATGTTTAGTAGATAGACCACAACCTCTCTATAAGACACACCACACCAACTCTATAGGAATATGTTTAGTAGATAGACCACAACCTCTCTATAAGACACAACACACCAACTCTATAGGAATATGTTTAGTAGATAGACCACAACCTCCCCTATTGCAGGTTCTTCAAGAAAACAAGTTATTTTTATTATTTTTTAGGCTATTTGGGTTTTTATTTTGGATATTTTTTTTTACTTTATAATAAATCATTTTTAAAGAAACAAACACCGTTGTCGACTCTCGGGCAAATGAAAAATTACAATCGCTAAGAATACATCACGTTTTCTCACCTTTGCCATTGAATAGAGTGATCGTTTAAAAAAATGTAATGACAAGTGAAGGGGGTCTAGTACGTTTAGTTTTTAAGGGAAAACACAAAAATTCTTTTGGTTTTTCAAGGGGATCGCAATTTAAAAAATTGGTGCGATACTAGGTGTATACAGTTTGGTACTGTACTACGTGTATACACTTCGGTACTGTACTAGGTTTCCACACTTTGGTACTGTACTAGGTGTACACACTTTGGTACTGTACTAGGTGTATACACTTTGGTACTGTACTACGTGTATACACTTTGGTACTGTACTAGGTTTCCACACTTTGGTACTGTACTAGGTGTACACACTTTGGTACTGTACTAGGTGTACACACTTTGGTACTGTAGTAGGTGTATACACTTTGGTACTGTACTACGTGTATACACTTTGGTACTGTACTAGGTGTACACACTTTGGTACTGTACTACGTGTATACACTTTGGTACTGTAGTAGGTGTATACACTTTGGTACTGTAGTAGGTGTATACACTTTGGTACTGTACTACGTGTATACACTTTGGTACTGTACTACGTGTACACACTTTGGTACTGTACTAGGTGTATACATTTTGGTACTGTACTAGGTGTACACACTTTGGTACTGTAGTAGGTGTATACACTTTGGTACTGTACTACGTGTATACACTTTGGTACTGTACTAGGTGTATACACTTTGGTACTGTACTAGGTGTACACACTTTGGTACTGTACTAGGTGTATACACTTTGGTACTGTACTAGGTGTATACACTTTGGTACTGTACTAGGTGTATACACTTTGGTACTGTACTAGGTGTATACAGTTTGGTACGGTACTTGGATCCCCACTTTGGTACGGCACTAGGTTATACACAAGTTTAGTAAAGTACTTGGTTTGTAAACAGTTTTTTACGGTGTTGATGTGCACACTCAAGACGGCTCCTCTCAGCTGGGCGGGCCCATGTGAGCCCTACAGCCTTAGCTCACTGATGGTTGATCTTTGCCAATCTGTTTTGGCCTACCCACGTTTCTCTTTCTTTGTCTATCTCAGTCCAATGCTTGTCTTGCCACAGCGGCTGCTGGTTGACTGAGTGTATGAGCTCTTCCTCTGATTGGTGTCTGTGGTCTACATGTTTGCTTCCGATGGTTCTCTCATGTCAGTTGAGGTTGCACATCTTTACATGCCATCATTTTAACTAACATACGTTGTAACTGTAGTTGATACAAATCTGGAGCTTACTACTATTAGTTCTAATAACTATTTAAGTCTCTAAACTAGAGAGTAGAACATTAGAAATGAAGGTCCTGACTTTGTCGTCAAAGGACATTGCTCTGAACATCCAAATGTGCGAGAGAGGCTCACATGGACTTGTTTATGCGGCTTCTTGTATTGTCATCAGCTCCACCCACCTTTGCTATCCACACTCCCTAGATACGGTCAGGGTCAATATTATTCTCTCGCTACTCTTTAAGATTGGATACCCCAGGGTATTGTTGGTTCTCTTTAACTTTGGTTTTCTTCAAATTATTTTCAGATGAGACTAGGTGAAGTAGATTTAGTTTAGACTGATTAGCTTGCTGTTTGTGAGAATGATCTCGTCATCAAATGTCAATTTTTAAGTTTTGACTCATTGGTTAAGTTTTCGCTTTACCACATGTCAGAAGTGATTGGGCAAAATAAACAATCTCAATAGGTACATCGAACAACAATAGTAACCCGTTACTTTAGCGCCCTCTAAGTTTGACCCATTGATGACGCGTTACTTTAGCGCCCTCTAGGTTTGACCCAATGATAACCCGTTACTTTAGCGCCCTCTAGGTTTGACCCAATGATAACCCGTTACTTTAGCGCCCTCTAGGTTTTGACCCAATGATAACCCGTTACTTTAGCGCCCTCTAGGTTTGACCCAATGATAACCCGTTACTTTAGCGCCCTCTAGGTTTTGACCCAATGATAACCCGTTACTTTAGCGCCCTCTAGGTTTTGACCCAATGATAACCCGTTACTTTAGCGCCCTCTAGGTTTTGACCCAATGATAACCCGTTACTTTAGCGCCCTCTAGGTTTTGACCCAATGATAACCCGTTACTTTAGCGCCCTCTAGGTTTTGACCCAATGATAACCCGTTACTTTAGCGCCCTCTAGGTTTTGACCCAATGATAACCCGTTACTTTAGCGCCCTCTAGGTTTTGACCCAATGATAACCCGTTACTTTAGCGCCCTCTAGGTTTTGACCCAATGATAACCCGTTACTTTAGCGCCCTCTAGGTTTTGACCCAATGATAACCCGTTACTTTAGCGCCCTCTAGGTTTTGACCCAATGATAACCCGTTACTTTAGCGCCCTCTAGGTTTTGACCCAATGATAACCCGTTACTTTAGCGCCCTCTAGGTTTTGACCCAATGATAACCCGTTACTTTAGCGCCCTCTAGGTTTTGACCCAATGATAACCCGTTACTTTAGCGCCCTCTAGGTTTTGACCCAGCCTCTGTAACTTGTTCCTATCTCTCAATATAAATTAAGCCCAAAAGGTCGCCGCTTAATACGATTGAGGAGATCTAGGCAGAATGGCCGGAGGTCCTCTACCCACAGTGTGCATTGAATCATGGGAAATTCTAGGGCCACTGTAAACATGCTCAGCTTTTTTCAGGTTCGGATAGGCAGCATTACGGGAGCTTTACAGTAAAGTTGTAGGATAGGTGGCATTACGGGAGCTTTACAGTAAAGTTGTAGGCTAGGCAGCATTACGGGAGCTTTACAGTAAAGTTGTAGGATAGACGGCATTACGGGAGCTTTACAGTAAAGTTGTAGGATAGACGGCATTACGGGAGCTTTACAGTAAAGTTGTAGGATAGGTGGCATTACGGGAGCTTTACAGTAAAGTTGTAGGATAGGCGGCATTACGGGAGCTTTACAGTAAAGTTGTAGGATAGGTGGCATTACGGGAGTTTTCGGTAAAGTTGTAGGATAGACGGCATTACGGGAGTTTTACAGTAAAGTTGTAGGATAGGTGGCATTACGGGAGCTTTACAGTAAGGTTGTAGGATAGGTGGCATTACGGGAGCTTTACGGTAAAACTGTAGGACGGCTTAACGTAGCTGACTAGCACTAGAATTTTCTAATTAAAATGTTTGGACGGCTCCCATGCAATATACTCGTCAGTAAATATCTAGCATTGTTCAGGTTAGCAGTCGAGTATTATGTTCATTTGCACCAGTGGTGTCACTAGGTCGGGTGTCACCCGGTGCGGCACCCCCCACCCCAAGAAACAAAGTATATATATATATATATATATATATATATATATATATATATATATATATATATATATATATATATATATATATATAGGCTATATGAGTGCGTCGGCCTATAATTTAAACATATGCCACATACGCGTACATGTAAGTGTATAGGCTTTAATCACTGTAGACTTAATAGTTATGTTGTTTATCTATGGTCTGTTTATAATACAGTTGGATGTAGCATTGTTTTTTTCTATAGTTAGCACGTTTACGTCATGGTGTCACCCCCCCCCCCCCCCACTCTTGTAATAGTTGTCGATTTGTACTTAAAAGACTATTTCACTTAAATTAATCATTTATGGAACTGGCAAAAGGCATTTTTTCCTGCACATTTTTCAATTTTTGCCCTGGTGTCACCCCTTTAAATGGTGTCACCTGGTGCGGTCCGCACACCCCGCCCTTCCCTCGCTACGCCTCTGATTTGCATGAGTGTAAAATATGTATTATCGACCAATTGTATCCATGTAAAATTCAAATGTAATGTCCTGTTAAATGTTTATATAGCTAATACATACGTTGAGGAATAAAAGTTTTATACGAATACAAACGGCTATTGGTAATTTCTACAAGATCATCCAAAGCCCAGGATCCCCTACACGCCCCACGACTGCTGAACGAGACAAGTTTTATACCGCCGCTACTGCCGCAGTCTCTCCGACGGATGGACGCGCTTAACGTGTCTTTTACAGTGGTGCCAGGATCCAGTTTTGCCCTGCTGATAATGATCTTTGTTCTTAAACATACTTTTAGGTAGTTTTATGAAAATATTTCCATCGCTGTTTCAGATTGCAGTTATCAATACAATCCTTAAATATTTAATTTTAAATGATACGAGCAGTAAAGGCATGCCTTATGAGAAAAAAGGTAGCTTTAAAATTTAACGCTAAAGAATTGACCAACATTAATGCAAACCTATCATTACTACAGCTACCATGTAAGGGTATTTGCAAAAAGGTTTTATATGTAGGGAATTCCAGTTACATTAGTGGCGTGTAGTGGAGATCTATGACGTACAGATAGGCTGGACCAGTGGCGTGTAGTGGAGATCTATGACGTACAGATAAGCTGGACCAGTGGCGTGTAGTGGAGATCTATGACGTACAGATAAGCTGGACCAGTGGCGTGTAGTGGAGATCTATGACGTACAGATAAGCTCGACCAGTGGCGTGTAGTGGAAATCTATGACGTACAGATAAGCTGGACCAGTGGCGTGTAGTGGAGATCTATGACGTACAGATAAGCTCGGCCAGTGGCGTGTAGTGGAGATCTATGACGTACAGATAAGCTCGGCCAGTGGCGTGTAGTGGAGATCTATGACGTACAGATAAGCTGGACCAGTGGCGTGTAGTGGAGATCTATGACGTACAGATAAGCTGGACCAGTGGCGTGTAGTGGAGATCTATGACGTACAGATAAGCTGGACCAGTGGCGTGTAGTGGAGATCTATGACGTACAGATAAGCTGGACCAGTGGCGTGTAGTGGAGATCTATGACGTACAGATAAGCTCGGCCAGTGGCGTGTAGTGGAGATCTATGACGTACAGATAAGCTCGACCAGTGGCGTGTAGTGGAGATCTATGACGTACAGATAAGCTGGACCAGTGGCGTGTAGTGGAGATCTATGACGTACAGATAAGCTCGACCAGTGGCGTGTAGTGGAGATCTATGACGTACAGATAAGCTCGGCCAGTGGCGTGTAGTGGAGATCTATGACGTACAGATAAGCTGGACCAGTGGCGTGTAGTGGAGATCTATGACGTACAGAGAAGAATCGATCGGTTCCAGGGCTTTAACTGTACCAGTGAACCTTTTTTTCCCTGAGTGCTTTATATGACGTGTAGCACGTGGAGAGGTGGGTGAGAGCTGGATGACGCTACACTCTCGCTATTCCTCCCCCAACCCTCATGGCAGAGCTGTTTCATTGACGTCGTCTTTTCATGATATTGTTAGCGTTATGTTTAAGGCAATTCATATTTTAAGGCGATTGCATATATATATGTATATATATATATATATATATATATATATATATAAAGATATATATATATATATATATATATATATATATATATATATATATATATATATATAAAGATATATATATATATATATATGGTCCAGATATATATATATATATATATATATATATATATATATATATATATATATATATATATATATATATTATATATATATATATATATATATATATATATATATATATATATATATATATATATATATATATATATATATATATATATATATATATATATATATATATATATATATATATATATATATATATATATATATATAAAGATATATAGATATAGACCTATATAATGTATATATATATATTTTTACTTTCTATATATACATATATATACAGACCAGAAGGTGAGCATACAACTTCGAGATTATCATTTTCACAATTTGTGCTGTAAAGTTTTCTTTTTTAATTTAAATTGATTTGAAAGCTTATTGTGAAAACTTACAATAATTAAAACCTAATTAGTAGTTGTTAATATAGTTGTACATATATAGGGTAGATGTAGAATTACAAGAAGTCAAGCAATAAAATCTCACCTCCCCGAACACACTGCCTTCACTGAGTGTAGCGTAAACTGTCGAGCCGTCATCGCCCACCACCGTCAACTTGCCCCGTTTGACTATGTACATTTCTCTGCCAATGTCTCCCTTACGACAGATATAATCCCCAGGACTAAAGACTTGCAGTCTAAGTTTGAGCACTAGCTCAACCAGTAGCCCTGGCTCACAGTCCTGAAATATGCTCACTCTCTTCAGAGTGTCTAAATGCACGTGGATGGCCATCTCAGCCTTGAGTTTGTCTGGAAGCGCTGAAAGTACTTCCTCTTCATTGAGAGACTGTTTGTTGGTCCAGAGATAATCAAACCACTTGATGACCCGCTCTTCCAGCTCCTTGCTCACCTTGCGAAACTCCATGTATTGTTTGACCCCATCCATTCTTTGCTGGAACTCGGAGCGCGCTGCATTCATGTTCGTGATCATGCTACCAACATTGCCCACGATGGTAGCGAAGATGAGCACACCGATAAGGAAGTCGACAACAACGAAGAGAAATTCAATATCCCGCTCTGGCTGGGGGGTTTCTCCAATGGTGGTCAGGGTCAAGGTCGACCAGTAGAAACTGTAAATATACATCCTCGCTAGCCCCTTCTGGGGTCCCGTTAAGTTCCCGTAGACCCAGCCGTCAGAGCCAAAACCTATAGCTGCGCTTATGGCAAAATATATACAGGCATTCCAATGAATAATGATCAAAATGTACAGGACGAGGTGAAGAATGCGGAACATGTTTGTAAAACTTGTGCGGGTCTCGGTCCGATCGAAAAACTCCAGAAGTCTACGGACCCGTAATAAACGGTTGAACCTGACGTAAGGGATGTCTAATCCTCCTTTCAAGAAATAAAACAAATCTGTAGGAAGAAGACTTGCAATATCGATGTAGCATGTTTTTGTTTTCAAGTAATTTTTCCTAAGTTTAGCTGGATCAACCACCATTAGTCCCTGCTCAAGGTAACCTGAAATTAGGAGAGATTAATTTAAACAAATCATTAGATTCCATTCCATTACATAATATAATATGAAATAACTAGGTTAATTTTTTTCAAATTTTTAGTATTATAAGTTATTCGACATTTAAAAAAATCAATAGATTATTATTTAAGAAATTAATAGTTTAATTTATTAGACATCATTGAGAGATTAAATATAAGAAATCGTTGATAAAAATATTGAATTATAACAAACGAATCTACATTTAAAATTTTAAAATAAAAATTAAAAGAGCTCAAAACGTATATAAATGAATAGATTGTTAGAGTAATCGACTTCTATTCTGAAGGACTCGAGTTCACATCTTGGACTCGAGTTCACATCTTGGACTCGAGTTCACATCTTGGACTCGAGTTCACATCTTGGACTCGAGTTCACATCTTGGACTCGACACGGAGTGCAGGACGTCTCCGATTGCACCTAGCTCTGGTGTGTATCTGTTTCATGTTAGGGTAGCTTCATATATCTCCTCTAATGTTTGATGACGTGTGAGTCAGTATTTGTGTCTCCTCTAATGTTTGATGACGTGTGAGTCAGTATTTGTGTCGCCTCTAATGTTTGATGACTTGTGAGTCAGTATTTGTGTCTCTAATGTTTGATGACGTGTGAGTCAGTATTTGTGTCTCCTCTAATGTTTGATGACTTGTGAGTCAGTATTTGTGTCTTCTCTAATGTTTGATGACTTGTGAGTCAGTATTTGTGTCTCCTCTAATATTTGATGACTTGTGAGTCAGTATTTGTGTCTCTAATGTTTGATGACTTGTGAGTCAGTATTTGTGTCTCCTCTAATGTTTGATGACTTGTGAGTCAGTATTTGTGTCTTCTCTAATGTTTGATGACTTGTGAGTCAGTATTTGTGTCTCCTCTAATGTTTGATGACGTGTGAGTCAGTATTGGTGTCTCCTCTAATGTTTGATGACGTGTGAGTCAGTATTTGTGTCTCCTCTAATGTTTGATGACTTGTGAGTCAGTATTTGTGTCTTCTCTAATGTTTGATGACTTGTGAGTCAGTATTTGTGTCTCCTCTAATGTTTGATGACTTGTGAGTCAGTATTTGTGTCTTCTCTAATGTTTGATGACTTGTGAGTCAGTATTTGTGTCTCCTCTAATGTTTGATGACGTGTGAGTCAGTATTTGTGTCTCCTCTAATGTTTGATGACGTGTGAGTCAGTATTTGTGTCTCCTCTAATGTTTGATGACTTGTGAGTCAGTATTTGTGTCTCTAATGTTTGATGACTTGTGAGTCAGTATTTGTGTCTCCTCTAATGTTTGATGACTTGTGAGTCAGTATTTGTGTCTCCTCTAATGTTTGATGACGTGTGAGTCAGTATTTGTGTCTCCTCTAATGTTTGATGACGTGTGAGTCAGTATTTGTGTCTCCTCTAATGTTTGATGACGTGTGAGTCAGTATTTGTGTCTCTAATGTTTGATGACTTGTGAGTCAGTATTTGTGTCTCCTCTAATGTTTGATGACTTGTGAGTCAGTATTTGTGTCTCCTCTAATGTTTGATGACGTGTGAGTCAGTATTTGTGTCTCCTCTAATGTTTGATGACGTGTGAGTCAGTATTTGTGTCTCCTCTAATGTTTGATGACTTGTGAGTCAGTATTTGTGTCTCCTCTAATGTTTGATGACTTGTGAGTCAGTATTTGTGTCTCCTCTAATGTTTGATGACTTGTGAGTCAGTATTTGTGTCTCCTCTAATGTTTGATGACTTGTGAGTCAGTATTTGTGTCTTCTCTAATGTTTGATGACGTGTGAGTCAGTATTTGTGTCTCTAATGTTTGATGATGTGTGAGTCAGTATTTGTGTCTCCTCTAATGTTTGATGACTTGTGAGTCAGTATTTGTGTCTCCTCTAATGTTTGCTGATGTGTGAGTCAGTATTTGTGTCTTCTCTAATGTTTGATGACTTGTGAGTCAGTATTTGTGTCTCTAATGTTTGATGACTTGTGAGTCAGTATTTGTGTCTCCTCTAATGTTTGATGACTTGTGAGTCAGTATTTGTGTCTCCTCTAATGTTTGATGACGTGTGAGTCAGTATTTGTGTCTCCTCTTATGTTTGATGACGTGTGAGTCAGTATTTGTGTCTCTAATGTTTGATGACGTGTGAGTCAGTATTTGTGTCTCCTCTAATGTTTGATGACTTGTGAGTCAGTATTTGTGTCTCCTCTAATGTTTGATGACTTGTGAGTCAGTATTTGTGTCTCCTCTAATATTTGATGACGTGTGAGTCAGTATTTGTGTCTCCTCTTATGTTTGATGACGTGTGAGTCAGTATTTGTGTCTCTAATGTTTGATGACGTGTGAGTCAGTATTTGTGTCTCCTCTAATGTTTGATGACTTGTGAGTCAGTATTTGTGTCTCCTCTTATGTTTGATGACGTGTGAGTCAGTATTTGTGTCTCTAATGTTTGATGACGTGTGAGTCAGTATTTGTGTCTCCTCTAATGTTTGATGACTTGTGAGTCAGTATTTGTGTCTCCTCTAATGTTTGATGACTTGTGAGTCAGTATTTGTGTCTCCTCTAATGTTTGATGACTTGTGAGTCAGTATTTGTGTCTCCTCTAATGTTTGATGACTTGTGAGTCAGTTTTTGTGTCTCCTCTAATGTTTGATGATGTGTGAGTCAGTATTTGTGTCTCTAATGTTTGATGATGTGTGAGTCAGTATTTGTGTCTCCTCTAATGTTTGATGACTTGTGAGTCAGTATTTGTGTCTCCTCTAATGTTTGATGACTTGTGAGTCAGTTTTTGTGTCTCCTCTAATGTTTGATGACGTGTGAGTCAGTATTTGTGTCTCTAATGTTTGATGACGTGTGAGTCAGTATTTGTGTCTCCTCTAATGTTTGATGATGTGTGAGTCAGTATTTGTGTCTCTAATGTTTGCTGATGTGTGAGTCAGTATTTGTGTCTTCTCTAATGTTTGATGACTTGTGAGTCAGTATTTGTGTCTTCTCTAATGTTTGATGATATGTGAGTCAGTATTTGTGTCTCTAATGTTTGATGATGTGTGAGTCAGTATTTGTGTCTCCTCTAATGTTTGATGACGTGTGAGTCAGTATTTGTGTCTTCTCTAATGTTTGATGACTTGTGAGTCAGTATTTGTGTCTTCTCTAATGTTTGATGATGTGTGAGTCAGTATTTGTGTCTTCTCTAATGTTTGATGATGTGTGAGTCAGTATTTGTGTCTCCTCTAATGTTTGATGATGTGTGAGTCAGTATTTGTGTCTCCTCTAATGTTTGATGACTTGTGAGTCAGTATTTGTGTCTCTAATGTATGATGACTTGTGAGTCAGTATTTGTGTCTCCTCTAATGTTTGATGATGTGTGAGTCAGTATTTGTGTCTCCTCTAATGTTTGATGACGTGTGAGTCAGTATTTGTGTCTCCTCTAATGTTTGATGACTTGTGAGTCAGTATTTGTGTCTCCTCTAATGTTTGATGATGTGTGAGTCAGTATTTGTGTCTCCTCTAATGTTTGATGACGTGTGAGTCAGTATTGGTGTCTCTAATGTTTGATGACTTGTGAGTCAGTATTTGTGTCTTCTCTAATGTTTGATGATGTGTGAGTCGGTATTTGTGTCTCCTCTAATGTTTGATGACTTGTGAGTCAGTATTTGTATCTCTAATGTATGATGACTTGTGAGTCAGTATTTGTGTCTCCTCTAATGTTTGATGACGTGTGAGTCAGTATTTGTGTCTCCTCTAATGTTTGATGACTTGTGAGTCAGTATTTGTGTCTCCTCTAATGTTTGATGACGTGTGAGTCAGTATTTGTGTCTCCTCTAATGTTTGATGACTTGTGAATCAGTATTTGTGTCTCTACTGTTTGATGACTTGTGAGTCAGTATTTGTGTCTCCTCTAATGTTTGATGACTTGTGAGTCAGTATTTGTGTCTCCTCTAATGTTTGATGACGTGTGAGTCAGTATTTGTGTCTCCTCTTATGTTTGATGACGTGTGAGTCAGTATTTGTGTCTCTAATGTTTGATGACGTGTGAGTCAGTATTTGTGTCTCCACTAATGTTTGATGACGTGTGAGTCAGTATTTGTGTCTTCTCTAATGTTTGATGACTTGTGAGTCAGTATTTGTGTCTCCTCTAATGTTTGATGACGTGTGAGTCAGTATTTGTGTCTCTAATGTTTGATGACTTGTGAGTCAGTATTTGTGTCTCTAATGTATGATGACTTGTGAGTCAGTA
The DNA here is from genome assembly GCF_028476545.2 of Physella acuta. Classification (NCBI taxonomy): domain Eukaryota; kingdom Metazoa; phylum Mollusca; class Gastropoda; family Physidae; genus Physella; species Physella acuta. The sequence continues at coordinate 1,573,164 of NW_026731854.1, forward strand.
TTTGTGTCTCCTCTAATGTTTGATGATGTGTGAGTCAGTATTTGTGTCTCTAATGTATGATGACTTGTGAGTCAGTATTTGTGTCTCTAATGTTTGATGACTTGTGAGTCAGTATTTGTGTCTCTAATGTTTGATGATGTGTGAGTCAGTATTTGTGTCTCCTCTAATGTTTGATGATGTGTGAGTCAGTATTTGTGTCTTCTCTAATGTTTGATGACTTGTGAGTCAGTATTTGTGTCTCGTCTAATGTTTGATGATATGTGAGTCAATATTTGTGTCTCCTCTTATGTTTGATGATGTGTGAGTCAGTATTTGTGTCTCCTCTTATGTTTGATGACTTGTGAGTCAGTATTTGTGTCTCTAATGTTTGATGACTTGTGAGTCAATATTTGTGTCTCCTCTAATGTTTGATGATGTGTGAGTCAGTATTTGTGTCTCTAATGTTTGATGACGTGTGAGTCAGTATTTGTGTCTCTAATGTTTGATGATGTGTGAGTCAGTATTTGTGTCTCCTCTAATGTTTGATGACTTGTGAGTCAGTATTTGTGTCTTCTCTAATGTTTGATGACTTGTGAGTCAGTATTTGTGTCTTCTCTAATGTTTGATGATGTGTGAGTCAGTATTTGTGTCTCTAATGTTTGATGACGTTTGAGTCAGTATTTGTGTCTCCTCTAATGTTTGATGATGTGTGAGTCAGTATTTGTGTCTCCTCTAATGTTTGATGACGTGTGAGTCAGTATTTGTGTCTTCTCTAATGTTTGATGATGTTACAGTCAGTATTTGTGTCTCCTCTAATGTTTGATGACTTGTGAGTCAGTATTTGTGTCTCCTCTAATGTTTGATGATGTGTGAGTCAGTATTTGTGTCTTCTCTAATGTTTGATGACGTGTGAGTCAGTATTTGTGTCTCCTCTAATGTTTGATGACTTGTGAGTCAGTATTTGTGTCTCCTCCAATGTTTGATGACTTGTGAGTCAGTATTTGTGTCTCTAATGTTTGATGACTTGTGAGTCAGTATTTGTGTCTCTAATGTATGATGATGTGTGAGTCAGTATTTGTGTCTTCTCTAATGTTTGATGACTTGTGAGTCAGTATTTGTGTCTCCTCTAATGTTTGATGACTTATGAGTCAGTATTTGTGTCTTCTCTAATGTTTGATGACTTGTGAGTCAGTATTTGTGTCTTCTCTAATGTTGATGACTTGTGAGTCAGTATTTGTGTCTCCTCTAATGTTTGATGACTTGTGAGTCAGTATTTGTGTCTCCTCTAATGTTTGATGACTTGTGAGTCAGTATTTGTGTCTCTAATGTTTGATGACTTGTGAGTCAATATTTGTGTCTCCTCTAATGTTTGATGACGTGTGAGTCAGTATTTGTGTCTCCTCTAATGTTTGATGATGTGTGAGTCAGTATTTGTGTCTCCTCTAATGTTTGATGACTTGTGAGTCAGTATTTGTGTCTTCTCTAATGTTTGATGATGTGTGAGTCAGTATTTGTGTCTTCTCTAATGTTTGATGACTTGTGAGTCAGTATTTGTGTCTCTAATGTATGATGACTTGTGAGTCAGTATTTGTGTCTCCTCTAACGTTTGATGACTTGTGAGTCAGTATTTGTGTCTCTAATGTTTAATGATGTGTGAGTCAGTATTTGTGTCTTCTCTAATGTTTGATGACTTGTGAGTCAGTATTTGTGTCTCTAATGTATGATGACTTGTGAGTCAGTATTTGTGTCTCCTCTAATGTTTGATGACTTGTGAGTCAGTATTTGTGTCTCTAATGTTTAATGATGTGTGAGTCAGTATTTGTGTCTCCTCTAATGTTTGATGACGTGTGAGTCAGTATTTGTGTCTTCTCTAATGTTTGATGATGTGTGAGTCAGTATTTGTGTCTCCTCTAATGTTTGATGACTTGTGAGTCAGTATTTGTGTCTCTAATGTATGATGACTTGTGAGTCAGTATTTGTGTCTCCTCTAATGTTTGATGACTTGTGAGTCAGTATATGTGTCTCTAATGTTTAATGATGTGTGAGTCAGTATTTGTGTCTTCTCTAATGTTTGATGACTTGTGAGTCAGTATTTGTGTCTCCTCTAATGTTTGATGACGTGTGAGTCAGTATTTGTGTCTCCTCTAATGTTTGATGATGTGTGAGTCAGTATTTGTGTCTCCTCTAATGTTTGATGACTTGTGAGTCAGTATTTGTGTCTCTAATGTATGATGACTTGTGAGTCAGTATTTGTCTCCTCTAATGTTTGATGATGTGTGAGTCAGTATTTGTGTCTCCTCTAATGTTTGATGACTTGTGAGTCAGTATTTGTGTCTCTAATGTTTAATGATGTGTGAGTCAGTATTTGTGTCTCCTCTAATGTTTGATGCTGTCAGCGTTAATAAATAGGGGCGGGGCTTAAAGTAACTCTTTACTAGGCTATGGCACGTGAGAGCGAGCCTTTTAGCGCCTTAACTGCTAACAGTGATTAACGTTTTGGGTGAATTCCTCCATTACGTTGTTACAAGGGAAGCCTGCTCCAAATCACCGTAACATTAAGCAGAGCTACATCAGTGCTGTGCTCTCCCTTAGATAAATAGGGAAATGTAATGAACGTAATGACATTGGATTTTGATTTGCTTAGAAACATGGGCTATGGCGTACAGGGGTTATTCAATGCCGGATGACGCACAACTTTAAGGATCATGGTAGTTAAATTGAGTTGACCTGTAGCCCCAAGATATGCTACGTACTTTTGTTATGCTAGTTATAAATTGTTGATATGTTTCGACATTACTTTAACACTAGACACATCTTTATTTGTGAGGAAGGTCTTTTCTGGCAAAACGTTTTCTATTTAAATCTAAGAATTTGATGTTTTTTTTCGTTAAAATTAAAGCTAGCTTTCAATACTCACACACAAATCAGTGTGTACGTCTAACACACAAATCAGTGTGTACGTCTAACACACAAATCAGTGTGTACGTCTAACACACAAATCAGTGTGTACGTCTAACACACAAATCAATGTGTTCGTCTAACACACAAATCAATGTGTACGTCTAACACACAAATCAGTGTGTACGTCTAACACACAAATCAGTGTGTACGTCTAACACACAAATCAGTGTGTACGTCTAACACACAAATCAGTGTGTACGTCTAACACACAAATCAATGTGTACGTCCAACACACAAATCAATGTGTACGTCTAACACACAAATCAGTGTGTACGTCTAACACACAAATCATTGTACTTCTAAAACTAACGCAAAAATCAGTGTGTACGTCTAACCCATGTAGCGGTACTTGATAAAATGTAATAGTGTTTTACAAAAAAAAATTCAAATGCAATTCCTAATGATTAAATAAATTGTTTCAGTGCTAAAAAATTTTACACGGCATATTTTTTTTACACGAAATATTTGTTTAAAATGTAAAATGTACAAAATTGGAATGTGTTAAATGTTCTCTGATATTTAATATATGTTTAATATATGATGAGCGCTTGTATTATTTTGTTTAATATTTGTTTTAACATATCATACAAGCTCTTTATATTTGTCAACAAAAAAGGTTTCCAATAATCATTTTCTGTACGTGCACAGGTACCACGTTATAAAGCGAGTTAATTACCTGCTAAAGTAGCTTTCATTTAATACTGGAACTGGCATATATTTTCTTTGCAAATTACTAATGTCGTGTGAGTTATACAAAAAATTTAGTGCTAAATTTCGCGTGTGGACGTCAACATAATCTAATAAAATAACTATTATAAGACTGCATTGCAACTTCATATTTTGTTTTACTGCCAATGACGCTTTCATGATAAACTGTATGTTATTGATAGTTGTTATCACAATTCTAAGAGAATAGGTTTGTGTTTTTATTTTTGGTTTAATACGACAATTAAATATAATTAAACGTTCAATAGATGTTACAGCCATAAATTATGATTATAATATGCAATAGTTTTGAAAAGGAAAGGAAGAAATGATTTACCTGTTCTGAACTGAATGAAGATATCAAGAGCATAAATAAAGTCACTGAGGTAATCAAGAGACAGCCAAAGAATAAAGAATGTGCTCTGGAGTTCCCAGAAAACTGAACGAGCGATGATGAAAACAACGTTGTAAAGGACGGCGATGGAGATGACGAAAAGCCAGCGGTAGTAGAAGGAGTCTGATGGGTCCACGTAGAAATGTGTCCAGTACCTGCAAGAGACAAGTAGAGTTAGAAGACGTAGACACGGTTGATGAGTAAATACACAATCAAACATGGGCATACAGAGAGAGTTAGAAGACGTAGACACGGTTGATGGGTAAATACACAATCAAACATGGGCATACAGAGAGAGTTAGAAGACGTAGACAAGATTGATGGGTAAATACACAATCAAACATGGGCATACAGAGAGAGTTAGAAGACGTAGACACGGCTGATGAGTAAATACACAATCAAACATGGGCATACAGAGAGAGTTAGAAGACGTAGACAAGATTGATGGGTAAATACACAATCAAACATGGGCATACATCGGGAGTTAGAAGACGTAGACACGGTTGATGAGTAAATACACAATCAAACATGGGCATACAGAGAGAGTTAGAAGACGTAGACAAGATTGATGGATAAATACACAATCAAACATGGGCATACAGAGAGAGTTAGAAGACGTAGACACGGTTGATGAGTAAATACACAATCAAACATGGGCATACAGAGAGAGTTAGAAGACGTAGACAAGATTGATGGATAAATACACAATCAAACATGGGCATACAGAGAGAGTTAGAAGACGTAGACATGGTTGATGAGTAAATACACAATCAAACATGGGCATACAGAGAGAGTTAGAAGACGTAGACAAGATTGATGGATAAATACACAATCAAACATGGGCATACAGAGAGAGTTAGAAGACGTAGACACGGTTGATGAGTAAATACACAATCAAACATGGGCATACAGAGAGAGTTAGAAGACGTAGACACGGTTGATGAGTAAATACACAATCAAACATGGGCATACAGAGAGAGTTAGAAGATGTAGACACGGTTGATGAGTAAATACACAATCAAACATGGGCATACAGAGAGAGTTAGAAGACGTAGACAAGATTGATGGGTAAATACACAATCAAACATGGGCATACAGAGATAGTTAGAAGACGTAGACACGGTTGATGAGTAAATACACAATCAAATATGGGCATACAGAGAGAGTTAGAAGACGCAGACACGGTTGATGAGTAAATACACAATCAAACATGGGCATACAGAGAGAGTTAGAAGACGTAGACACGGTTGATGAGTAAATACACAATCAAACATGGGCATACAGAGAGAGTTAGAAGACGTAGACACGGTTGATGAGTAAATACACAATCAAACATGGGCATACACAGGGAGTTAGAAGACGTAGACAAAATTGATGGGTAAATACACAATCAAACATGGGCATACAGAGAGAGTTAGAAGACGTAGACACGGTTGATGAGTAAATACACAATCAAACTTGGGCATACAGAGAGAGTTAGAAGACGTAGACACGGTTGATGAGTAAATACACAATCAAACATGGGCATACAGAGAGAGTTAGAAGACGTAGACACGGTTGATGAGTAAATACACAATCAAACATGGGCATACAGAGGGAGTTAGAAGACGTAGACAAAATTGATGGGTAAATACACAATCAAACATGGGCATACAGAGAGAGTTAGAAGACGTAGACACGGTTGATGGGTAAATACACAATCAAACATGGGCATACAGAGAGAGTTAGAAGACGTAGACACGGTTGATGAGTAAATACACAATCAAATATGGGCATACAGAGAGAGTTAGAAGACGCAGACACGGTTGATGAGTAAATACACAATCAAACATGGGCATACAGAGAGAGTTAGAAGACGTAGACACGGTTGATGAGTAAATACACAATCAAACATGGGCATACAGAGAGAGTTAGAAGACGTAGACACGGTTGATGAGTAAATACACAATCAAACATGGGCATACACAGGGAGTTAGAAGACGTAGACAAAATTGATGGGTAAATACACAATCAAACATGGGCATACAGAGAGAGTTAGAAGACGTAGACACGGTTGATGAGTAAATACACAATCAAACTTGGGCATACAGAGAGAGTTAGAAGACGTAGACACGGTTGATGAGTAAATACACAATCAAACATGGGCATACAGAGAGAGTTAGAAGACGTAGACACGGTTGATGAGTAAATACACAATCAAACATGGGCATACAGAGGGAGTTAGAAGACGTAGACAAAATTGATGGGTAAATACACAATCAAACATGGGCATACAGAGAGAGTTAGAAGACGTAGACACGGTTGATGAGTAAATACACAATCAAACATAGGCATACAGAGAGAGTTAGAAGACGTAGACACGGTTGATGAGTAAATACACAATCAAACATGGGCATACAGAGGGAGTTAGAAGACGTAGACAAGATTGATGGGTAAATACACAATCAAACATGGGCATACAGAGATAGTTAGAAGACGTAGACAAGATTGATGGGTAAATACACAATCAAACATGGGCATACAGAGAGAGTTAGAAGACGTAGACAAGATTGATGGGTAAATACACAATCAAACATGGGCATACAGAGAGAGTTAGAAGACGTAGACAAGATTGATGGGTAAATAAACAATCAAACATGGGCATACAGAGAGAGTTAGAAGACGTAGACACGATTGATGGGTAAATACACAATCAAACATGGGCATACAGAGAGAGTTAGAAGACGTAGACAAGATTGATGGGTAAATACACAATCAAACATGGGCATACAGAGATAGTTAGAAGACGTAGACACGATTGATGGGTAAATACACAATCAAACATGGGCATACAGAGAGAGTTAGAAGACGTAGACACGGTCGATGGGTAAATACACAATCAAACATGGGCATACAGAGAGAGTAAGAAGACGTAGACAAGATTGATGGGTAAATACACAATCAAACATGGGCATACAGAGAAAGTTAGAAGACGTAGACAAAATTGATGGGTAAATACACAATCAAACATGGGCATACAGAGAGAGTTAGAAGACGTAGACACGATTGATGGGTAAATACACAATCAAACATGGGCATACAGAGAGAGTTAGAAGACGTAGACACGATTGATGGGTAAATACACAATCAAACATGGGCATACAGAGAGAGTTAGAAGACGTAGACAAGATTGATGGGTAAATACACAATCAAACATGGGCATACAGAGAGAGTTAGTAGACACACACAATTTATGGAGATTTAAACAATCTTACATTGGCATAGAAATACAAATAAAAAGTGACGAAGTCATCTAGACATATATTACAAGAGACTAACAAGTATATTTAGACACAGCTTAAATAGATACACAATAACATTATCATCATGGTTGTTTTATTTTTTTAAATATCAAAATCACAACAATCTTCTACATTCACAACAGTTTAGGAAAACTATTTTTTCTAAATCACTTAAGCCCCCTTCCCCCCCCCCCCCCCCCAAACTAACACCAATAACAAAAACTTCCAGATAAGCACATTTTCCTGTTGATTTAATCACCTTATAAATCCAACAAACCTAAGTATTACCCCCCAAAACGACTAAATATTCATAGAATCTCAAAACCCACCAAAAATCACAATAATTCCCCAGCTTCAATTAAAGTGGTCTATGGATTATCTAGCGAAATTTCAAATCAACGTGAGTGTTACAATGTAAGTAAATGTAGATTCATGGGCGCAACCTACTATAACAAACGTAGTTCCACATAGTGCATGGGATAGATGTGGAGTAGGAGAAATCTCAAAAATATGTGAAAAAGGATAGATGGCAGTAATATGTGAAGTATGAGAAATGTCAAAAATATGTGAAGTAGGATAGATGGCAGTAATATGTGAAGTATGAGAAATGTCAAAAATATGTGAAGTAGGATAGATGGCAGTAATTTATGAAGTAGGATAGATGGCAGTAATTTATGAAGTAGGATAGATGGCAGTAATATGTGAAGTAGGATAGATGGCAGTAATATGTGAAGTATGAGAAATGTCAAAAATATGTGAAGTAGGATAGATGGCAGTAATTTATGAAGTAGGATAGATGGCAGTAATTTATGAAGTAGGATAGATGGCAGTAATTTATGAAGTAGGATAGATGGCAGTAATTTATGAAGTAGGATAGATGGCAGTAATATGTGAAGTAGGATGGATGGCAGTAATATGTGAAGTATGAGAAATGTCAAAAATATGTGAAGTAGGATAGATGGCAGTAATTTATGAAGTAGGATAGATGTCAGTAATTTATGAAGTAGGATAGATGGCAGTAATTTATGAAGTAGGATAGATGTCAGTAATTTATGAAGTAGGATGGATGACATGAAAATCTGAAGTAATGATATGTGAAGTAGGATAGATGATAGCAATGTGTGAAGTAGGATAGATGACAGGAATATGTGACATAGGAGAAATGTAAAAAATATGTGAAGTAGGATAATGATAGAAATATGTAAAGTAGGATAGATGACAGGAATATGTGAAGTATGAGAGATTATTTAGCAATATGTAAAGTTGAAGATTTAGAAAATATTGACCACTTAAAAGAGAGACAGACGACTTCAAGTAAGAGTTGATTATTCGGGCCTTCAGCTAGCACCAGTTTAAAGCTGTAAACATTATTCGGGCCTTCAGCTAGCACCAGTTTAAAGCTGTAAACATTATTCGGGCCTTCAGCTAGCACCAGTTTAAAGCTGTAAACATTATTCGGGCCTTCAGCTAGCACCAGTTTAAAGCTGTAAACATTATTCGGGCCTTCAGCTAGCACCAGTTTTAACGTCGTCTTTCAGCAGATCGATTTCAGCCGTGCGACTGTGCCGGCATGTGATTTTAGCCGTGCGACTGTGACGGCATGTGTTAAACCAAGTAAACGACCCACATAAAAACCTTGTGTTAATCGTGCCCCTCCCCCTCCCCCCGTACCTCGTGGTTAAAAGGTCAGTACAGACATTTGAACCAAAATAAGATCAGATCGCTGAAAGATGGCCGACACAACAAATCCTCACTCTCCCATGTCCCAAGGATCAATGACTCTGAGAGATCTATGACTTTTAAATAACACTATCTGCATTTCCCAACACATCATAAAACATCAGGGATCGATGCTTGCTTCTCTAGGGGATAAAAATCCTTGTAGAATTACGATATATATATATATATATATATATATATATATATATATATATATATATATATATAAATGTATATATATATTTATATATATATAAACATTGTTTATATAAATATATATATATATATATAATATATATATATATATATATAAATATATATATATACATATATATATATATATATATATATATATATATATATATATATATATATATATATATATATATATATATATATATATATATATATATATATATATATATATATATATATATATATATATATATATATATATATATATATATATATATATATATATATATATAAATAGAATATAATATATATATATATATATATATATATATATATATATACATATATATATATATATATCGAGAGAGAGAGAGAGAAAGTCAGAGAGAGAGTGATGGGAGAGAGAGAGAAAGAGATAGATAGCTATATATATATATATATATATATATATATATATATATATATATATATATATATATATATATATATATATATATATATATATATATACAAATATACAAATATATCTGCATACATACACATACGTGCGTGTGTGTATGTATGGATGTCAGTAAAAGATAAAGGCCTATAAGCGGCACATGTTAGTTGAAAGTAAATGTACTTTGTAGCCTAGCAGTACATGTCACGTATGCAGAGTAGTTCTGTTTATTGAAGGAGCATTTATTGTTTCTCTCTGTAAAAATGAAAGCAATAAGGATTCTCCAAACATCCAAGCCCAAATAATTAGCACACTAGCTCGGGGCAAGGGATGGATTGTTGCCCTTTGTCTCTATGCACATTTATTCCCTCATTCCCCAAGGACTCGACAGAGATAATTTAGTAAAACAGAGCCATATTGATAGAGGTTCCAGAAAAGGCTGTAGTTGCTATATAAAATTGTATTGGAGCCCTTGAAATGGTTAAAGAAAATATCAGAAACGGACACACACTTTAACTACGACTGATGGTTCAGCAGTTTGATAACCTTATTTCAACATTGATTTTTCAATATGTTTCGGTTTCCTATAAAAGAAAAGTAATTTAGTCTAATGGGACGAGATCGATATTATTCAGCGGTGAATTAGTTGAAGGAAGCCGTATTGATATCGTTTCGTTTAGGAAATGGGTTTGTGGTCAAGAAACGTAATTTAAATGCGCTGCATGTATACAATGCTCCAAGAGACAGGGCTAATACATTTATCTGAGGAGAGTCGACTAAAATTGTGCTACACAGTTCAGGTCTACGTACATACACCTAACTAATGTTAACTTTAGACACATACATCTAACTAGTGTTAACTTTAGCCACATACATCTAGTTGATGTTAACTTTAGCCACATACATCTAGTTGATGTTAACTTTAGACACATACATCTAACTAATGTTAACTTTAGCCACATACATCTAACTAATGTTAACTTTAGACACATACATCTAACTAGTGTTAACTTTAGCCACATACATCTAGTTGATATTAACTTTAGCTACATACATCTAGTTGATGTGTATTTTATTTCATACGGATAGATAAAACTTAGCCAATGGTTATTTAGCTGTATACGCCACATAAAAACTCGCAGAACTTCCAACTCTCGACGTCTCCTAACACACCACTTACCTACTCAGTCAAATAACATATAGACCTATTGTTTAAATTATTCCCAGTTTGTGTTGTCCTGTTATTTGCCGTTTTCTGATCATTAATACAACGTTTGAGTTTTAGCATATCAACATGCAATGTTGCTTCCAGAATTTTCCTCGTGGGTGGAATAGATTTTTTCTGGAAGGCCCCTCCCTCACTCCCACGCCCCCTACCCTATGGATGTCGGGAAGAAACTCTGTCAGCATATTTACTATATATAATCGCATTTTTAAGAGTACCAAGTAGTTATGAAAAAATCTTATTTAAACAAAAAAATGTATAACACACATTTAGAAATTAAAAGAAACAAATTTTAGGATATAATTTTTCATAGACACTTTAATGTTCTAAACTGAGAAATGTTGTCAATATTTCGAGTCACAAATCACAAATATGACCCTGAAATGAACCAATTTTATATATTTCTACTGGACAAGCTAATCCATAAACTGCTACAGGTTTATCGTCTAACCTCTAGACATGCAGTGAGACGTATTTAAAAACAAGAAACAGCTGACTCATGCCCTCAAGTTAAGGCCGAAGCGAAGGTTAAACAGCCATTTGCAAATTGTAATCCACAAACAATGTTTGCTTAATTAAATTATCTCCTTTGGGCAAATTAATTTCAGTTGAAAAAATAATGCTTTCAATTAAATTAAAGCCAATTAAATATTGAGAGATGCTATGTTGGACTGACGGACTTATTTTCATGAAGAAAAAAAACCATAGATACAAAAATAAAATGTTATGACATTTTTAAAAAAGTATTAAAATAAAGTATTAAGATAATCATCCCCGAAACTGTAAATACTAAAAATAAAAACGAATCTTTAAAAAAATAATACCCAACGTATACATTACTACAATACCAATTAATAATAATACATAAAAGCCAAATGAAACTATTAAACAGTAGATCTATAACACAATTAACAAAACACAGTTTCGAATATAATAAAATGATCTTCAACTTTGATTTATAGTTTTGCGTTTTATCAGTACATCTTTTTGTGAGACTGTAAAACAGCAAAATGCAAATTTGTGTAAATATGAATACGTTTTTGTACTCAAAAGGGGCGGTGGTGGTAGGGTAAGAAACATATTTTTTTTCAACACGACCATATACACAACTGAATCTACGAGTGAAGTGAACTGCTTGTCCTACAACTTGACCATTATACACAGCTGAATCTACTACAGAGTGAAGGCGAGCATATTGAGTGAACCAGTAGCCAAGTAAGTACCTAACATGTAAATTACCATCTAATGTACAACCTTGTTACTCGGTGGTTCAGTTTTTCTTCCAGCGCAGCCTCTGATAGTTGGCTTTTATTACATTCAGTAGGATGAAAATGTTCAATAGTTTAGATATTTAAAAAAACAAGTTATCCAACAACTGATTGAATAGTAACGTTTTACTTGGTGATTTATATATATATATATATATATATATATATATATATATATATATATATATATATATATATATATATGTGTATATATATATATATATATATATATATATATATATATATATATATATATACACCTTGAATATATTGAATACTGCATTATTTTCCACTCTGTTTAACTTATATAAACCGAATACAACATATTGAACACTTTTGTTAGTCTGGACATACTATTTTATGGTGTGTGTTTTTTTTTGGCGTGGGATAATAAAATAGTGGACAACAGATAGTGGACTGAGCTTAGGTCGGACATGTTTTGACTAACCTGAGATCGGATATTTTCCTTTGCCTTCTCTCCCCGCTGTGGACAGGGATATCCTTGCCGCCCATAGCAAAACGTTCCAGGAACGAATCCGGGCGCCTCTGCGGCCTCTGTCTTCCACCAGACGCCCATGTCTTAATGAGCTGTTGAAGAATGTAAAAAGGACCTTTTTAATTGGATTAAGAACATTTTTTATTTTATTTGGTAAAGCAAGGAATGTCTATAAGCTGCTGAAATTAAATTTCAAATTTCATGGAAAGAAATATTTGGATCTATCAGCAAGTAAAATAAAATGATAACACAAACAATGAACGTGCTCATTTGGATCTATACATGACAGTTTAAAAGGATAACACAAACAATGAACGTGCTCATTTGAATCTATACACGACAGTTTAAAATGATAACACAAACAATGAACGTGCTCATTTGAATCTATACACGACAGTTTAAAATGATAACACAAACAATGAACGTGCTCATTTGAATCTATACACGACAGTTTAAAATGATAACACAAACAATGAACGTGCTTATTTGAATCTATACACGACAGTTTAAAAGGATAACACAAAAAATGAACGTGCTCATTTGAATCTATACATGACAGTTTAAAATGATAACACAAAAAATGAACGTGCTCATTTGAATCTATACACGACAGTTTAAAATGGGGCGGGGGATCGAGGTCACCTAGACATTCATAAGGGGACCATTGTCGCCTGCCAGATAGCATTGGATGACGTCACCTGTCAGATAGCATTGGATGACCACTGCTACGGACCTCTAAAGCTCTTCGATGCCTTGAAATACACAAATTGCACTTTTTTAAAAACTGGTTGCCAAGGAAACTTCCTCGAAAGCTTTATAAAAACAAAGAACAGCTTCCGAATTGGATTAAATAAAAGGCCCTAATGGCAAAAAACTCTGGGCCAAAAATTGTCTCATGGACTCAATCAATCATTACAAAAGCGGCCATTTTTATGGCTAGCTCGATTGCAATTGGTCATCTATATGTTCTTGTATGGCCCAACAACTAGACATTTATATTTTGATGTATAGCTCAACAACTAGACATTTAAATGTTGTTGTAAGGTACAACAACTAGACATTTAAATGTTGTTGTAAGGTACAACAACTAGACATTTAAATGTTGTTGTAAGGTACAACAACTAGACATTTAAATGTTGTTGTAAGGTACAACAACTAGACATTTAAATGTTGTTGTAAGGTACAACAACTAGACATTTAAATGTTGTTGTAAGGTACAACAACTAGACATTTAAATGTTGTTGTAAGGTACAACAACTAGACATTTAAATGTTGTTGTAAGGTACAACAACTAGACATTTAAATGTTGTTGTAAGGTACAACAACTAGACATTTAAATGTTGTTGTAAGGTACAACAACTAGACATTTAAATGTTGTTGTAAGGTACAACAACTAGACATTTAAATGTTGTTGTAAGGTACAACAACTAGACATTTAAATGTTGTTGTAAGGTACAACAACTAGACATTTAAATGTTGTTGTAAGGTACAACAACTAGGCATTTACATGTTGCTGTAAGGTACAAGAACTAGACATTTAAATGTTGTTGTAAGGTACAACAACTAGGCATTTAAATGTTGTTGTAAGGTACAACAACTAGACATTTAAATGTTGTTGTAAGGTACAACAACTAGACATTAAAATGTTGTTGTAAGGTACAACAACTAGGCATTTACATGTTGCTGTAAGGTACAACAACTAGACATTAAAATGTTGTTGTAAGGAACAACAACTAGACATTTAAATGTTGTTGTAAGGTACAACAACTAGACATTTAAATGTTGTTGTAAGGTACAACAACTAGACATTAAAATGTTGTTGTAAGGAACAACAACTAGACAGGTATTTAGTGTTGTTTGGCTCAACGCGGCATGAACAGCGCACAAATATTTCAGGGGTGTGTCGCTACGAGGAACCCATTGATTTTCGATCACTAAGTAAGCAAACGGTTTCTCTCTCTTTTTCTCTTTATATATATATATATATATATATATATATATATATATATATATATATATATATATATATATATATATATATATATATATATATATATATATATAAATCTAAAGAAAATTAATTTATATATGAATCTATTTTAACGTTAATAATCTTTAAAATGCTGTAAATCTTCAAATGTCTACGTCGTTTCAAGTGATTTTAAACGAAAGATGTAACATTTACACTGTCAGAGTTATATGAATATAGATGTTTTTCTGTATTTAGATGGCGCTTTAGATGTTTTCTATTCAAATTTTGGCTCACACGCTAGCAAAGTTTCCACTACAGGGACTGTTGTTTATATGTATGTATATACATGGACACATAAGGTAGGTGAAGTAGTGTTCATCTGCTTCAGAGACCTCAGTATATGAAGGAATAGTAGGAATAGTGTGGTCAGCAATATATATATATATATATATATATATATATATATATATATATATATATATATATATATATATATATATATATATATATATATATATATATATATATATATATATGTGTGTGTGTGTGTGTCTTTGTGTGTTCTCATTTAACGAAAACTCCAGTGTTGACCTCCTTTAATCTCTTCTTGTGTTGCAATAGTTCGCTGTTTTTATGGTATTTCACTATAAAAACAATGCCACTAAAGCTCGAAGAATTATTACGTTTTTATCCAAACTAAAACAATTTAATTAATACTCAGCATATACATTTTTCTATGTCATGTTTCTAAAAATATTTTCTCCACCTCAGGTTCTAACTACAAGATTGAATTTGAAAACCTTTCCTATTAAAAATGAAAAGTCTCTAAACATTCTCATCCAACAGTTTCCTCACACCGCCACCAACTTTAGCTGCACACCTACTTTCTCCCTACTCTGATTTATCCCACATCTACCAAACTCAAAACTGCACCATCAGAGTTTCTTCCAGACTTTTTTCTCCGGGGGTGCACTTGAAATTTTCGGGTGGGGGGGGGGGGGCGGACAACAATTTCCGGGGGGGGGGGCGGACACTGTCAAAAGTATATATTTTCTATATATATTCCATTTCGTTCGGGGGGTCACTTTAGTACTTTAGTACCTATTGGATACCTTTACTAATATTTGAGAAGAGACCCACGCTTTTCTTTATAGTAATTTAAATAGTAGTGTATAATTTATTTTCTACTTTTTAGTGCATTAGTACGTAAAAGCTTGTTATTAAAACGTTTTTTTATGAATTTTTTTTCAGTACTTTACATGTTTTATTTACAATAGTGTTACATGACTAAAAATCATTGCGCGTCTATTGAACGTGATGGCGCAGCTATTGAACCTGATGGCGCAGCTATTGAACGTGATGACGCGTGTGGTGTGGTTGGATAGACATGCCTACTAATTCGGTCCAAATTTTAATTAATTCATAAAAAATTAATTAGGCATCCAATTAAGTCAAATTTAGTTTCAGATTGCATTGTCTTCATGTCTTCACCCACGTGCCAACTGTGAATCGTATCGGTCAAGTAGAACTGTCCGAATTTTCACTCCTGCGTTTCGATCTAGACTGACGACTGAGGACAGAGGAAGTGAGTTAAATAAAAGCTTGTAAAAAATTTTAATTAACTCATAAAAAATTAATTAGGCATCCAATTAAGTCAAATTTAGTTTCAGATTGCATTGTCTTTATGTCTTGACCCATGTGCCAACTGTGAATCTAATCGGTCAAGTAGAACTGTCCGAATTTTCACTCCTGCGTTTCGATCTAGACTGACGACTGACGACTGACGACAGAGAAAGTGAGTTAAATAAAAGCTTGTAAAAATCAGCGGCCTCAACAGTACTAACTTTATGGTAATTAAATAGTAAAGACTGTGTTAAATTGTTCGGTAACAGAAGTAGGAGAGTAGACATTATCATTACAAGAATCTATAACATTAACCCTAATCAGATTAAATTGTTATTACAATAAGAAGTAAACATGAAAAACGGTTTACAACTAGTATTATAAAATTTCAATGAACGAATTTATAAGATAAAAAACAAAATTAAAAATTAAAAAAGCAGAAGTATTAAATGATCCCAGGTGTGTGTGGTGTCACCTGACTTAACGTGTGTGTGGTGTCACCTGACTCAAAGTGTGTGGTGTAACCTGACCTAGGTATGTGTGGTGTCACCTGACCTAGGTGTGTATGGTGTCACCTGACCTAGGTGTGTGTGGTGTCACCTGACCTAGGTGTGTGTGGTGTCTCCTGACCTAGATGTGTGTGGTGTCACCTGACCTAGGTGTGTGTGGTGTCACCTGACCTAGGTGTGTGTGGTGTCACCTGACCTAGGTGTGTGTGGTGTCACCTGACCTAGGTGTGTGTGGTGTCTCCTGACCTAGATGTGTGTGGTGTCACCTGACCTAGATGTGTGTGGTGTCACCTGACTCAACGTGTGTGTGGTGTCACCTGACCTAGGTGTGTGTGGTGTCACCTGACCTAGGTGTGTGTGGTGTCACCTGACTCAACGTGTGTGTGATTTCACCTGACTCAAAGTGTGTGGTGTCACCTGACCTAGGTATGTGTGGTGTCACCTGACCTAGGTGTGTATGGTGTCACCTGACCTAGGTGTGTGTGGTGTCACCTGACCTAGGTGTGTGTGGTGTCACCTGACTCAACGTGTGTGTGGTGTCACCTGACCTAGGTGTGTGTGGTGTCACCTGACCTAGGTGTGTGTGGTGTCACCTGACCTAGGTGTGTATGGTGTCACCTTACCTAGGTGTGTGTGGTGTCGCCTGACCTAGGTGTGTGTGATGTCACCTGACCTAGGTGTGTGTGGTGTCACCTGACCTAGGTGTGTGTGATGTCACCTGACCTAGGTGTGTATGGTGTCACCTGACCTAGGTGTGTATGGTGTCACCTGACCTAGGTGTGTATGGTGTCATCTGACCTAGGTGTGTGTGGTGTCACCTGACCTAGGTGTGTGTGGTGTCACCTGACCTAGGTGTGTATGGTGTCACCTGACCTAGGTGTGTGTGATGTCACCTGACCTAGGTGTGTATGGTGTCACCTGACCTAGGTGTGTGTGGTGTCACCTGACCTAGGTGTGTGGTGTCACCTGACCTAGGTGTGTGTGGTGTCACCTGACCTAGGTGTGTATGGTGTCACCTGACCTAGGTGTGTATGGTGTCACCTGACCTAGGTGTGTATGGTGTCACCTGACCTAGGTGTGTGTGGTGTCACCTGACCTAGGTGTGTGTGGTGTCACCTGACCTAGGTGTGTATGGTGTCACCTGACCTAGGTGTGTGTGGTGTCACCTGACCTAGGTGTGTATGGTGTCACCTTACCCAACGTGTGTGGTCACACCTGGTGTAAAACGTGTAGTGGGAACCAAGTAATAGGCTAAACCCTGTCTTTTCTATCATTCATTCAAATACATTTCAGCTCCAGCTAGAAATTCCAGGCCCTCACAAAAAGAAATTTGATATATTTCAGATTGTAACCTTTCTGACCTCAAATTACTAATTTACTATTTTAGGTTTCAGATTTTAGAATTATTAATTTCGACGATTTGAATTATATATAAATGAATCGATTAGAATGAAAGAACAAAGTAGTATTGTTATCAAATAAAAATTGTAACTCTACAAAGAAGAGCCACATTGACGCACTTTTTGGCAGTCCGGAGAATAGAAACACAAACATGTCGGGAAGCAGAGTAAAATACTCATCAGTTAGCTGGTGTGGACGTTACCATGTAGGCTACATCAGCACACTAAAGAAAGGACGTTACCATGTAAACTACATCAACACACTAAGGAAAGTACGTTACCATGTAGGCTACATCAACACACTAAGGAAAGGACGTTACCATGTAGGTTACATCAACACACTAAGGAAAGGACGTTACCATGTAGGCTACATCAACACACTAAAGAAAGGACGTTACCATGTAGGCTACATCAGCACACTAAGGAAAGGACGTTACCATGTAGGCTACATCAACACACTAAAGAAAGGACGTTACCATGTAGGCTATATCAACACACTAAGGAAAGGACGTTACCATGTAGGCTACATCAACACACTAAGGAAAGGACGTTACCATGTAGGCTACATCAGCACACTAAGGAAAGTACGTTACCATGTAGGCTACATCAGCACACTAAGGAAAGTACGTTACCATGTAGGCTACATCAACACACTAAGGAAAGGACGTTACCATGTAGGCTACATCAACACACTAAGGAAAGGACGTTACCATGTAGGTTATATCAACACACTAAGGAAAGGACGTTACCATGTAGGCTACATCAACACACTAAGGAAAGGACGTTACCATGTAGGTTATATCAACACACTAAGGAAAGGACGTTACCATGTAGGCTACATCAACACACTAAGGAAAGGACGTTACCATGTAGGTTATATCAACACACTAAGGAAAGGACGTTACCATGTAGGCTACATCAACACACTAAGGAAAGGACGTTACCATGTAGGCTACATCAACACACTAAGGAAAGGACGTTACCATGTAGGCTACATCAGCACACTAAGGAAAGGACTTTACCATTTAAACTACATCAGCACACTAAGGAAAGGACGTTACCATGTAGGCTACATCAACACACTAAGGAAAGGACGTTACCATGTAGGTTATATCAACACACTAATGAAAGGACGTTACCATGTAGGTTATATCAACACACTAAGGAAAGGACGTTACCATGTAGGCTACATCAACACACTAAGGAAAGGACGTTACCATGTAGGCTACATCAACACACTAAGGAAAGGACGTTACCATGTAGGCTACATCAACACACTAAGGAAAGGACGTTACCATGTAGGTTATATCAACACACTAATGAAAGGACGTTACCATGTAGGCTACATCAGCACACTAAGGAAAGGACGTTACCATGTAGACTACATCAACACACTAAGGAAAGGACGTTACCATGTAGGCTACATCAACACACTAAGGAAAGGACGTTACCATGTAGGCTACATCAACACACTAAGGAAAGGACGTTACCATTTAAACTACATCAACACACTAAGGAAAGGACGTTACCATTTAAACTACATCAACACACTAAGGAAAGGACGTTACCATGTAGGTTACATCAACACACAAAGGAAAGGACGTTACCATGTAGGCTACATCAACACACTAAGGAAAGGACGTTACCATGTAGGTTATATCAACACACTAATGAAAGGACGTTACCATGTAGGTTATATCAACACACTAAGGAAAGGACGTTACCATGTAGGCTACATCAGCACACTAAGGAAAGGACGTTACCATGTAGGCTACATCAGCACACAAAGGAAAGGACGTTACCATGTAGGCTACATCAACACACTAAGGAAAGGACGTTACCATGTAGGTTATATCAACACACTAATGAAAGGACGTTACCATGTAGGCTACATCAGCACACTAAGGAAAGGACGTTACCATGTAGACTACATCAACACACTAAGGAAAGGACGTTACCATGTAGGCTACATCAACACACTAAGGAAAGGACGTTACCATGTAGGCTACATCAGCACACTAAGGAAAGGACGTTACCATGTAGGCTACATCAACACACTAAGGAAAGGACGTTACCATGTAGGCTACATCAACACACTAAGGAAAGGACGTTACCATGTAGGCTACATCAACACACTAAGGAAAGGACGTTACCATGTAGGTTATATCAACACACTAATGAAAGGACGTTACCATGTAGACTACATCAACACACTAAGGAAAGGACGTTACCATGTAGGTTATATCAACACACTAAGGAAAGGACGTTACCATGTAGGCTATATCAACACACTAAGGAAAGGACGTTACCATGTAGGCTACATCAACACACTAAGGAAAGGACGTTACCATGTAGGCTACATCAACACACTAAAGAAAGGACGTTACCATGTAGGCTACATCAACACACTAAGGAAAGGACGTTACCATGTAGGCTACATCAGCACACTAAGGAAAGGACGTTACCATGTAGGTTATATCAACACACAAAGGAAAGGACGTTACCATGTAGGTTATATCAACACACAAAGGAAAGTACTTTTTTGACTCTCTGTTCAGTGCGCTGTTAATGGTGTAAAACAGGAAACCAAAACACTGACGTCTTTATTTATAAGCAATTAAAAAATGCAGTCGTATGGATAGAATCAAATGACGTAAAAAAATACAACTCAAATATGGAAATAATAAAACAAGTTTTTGAATACAGTTCTATGTAAAACATATTGGAAAAGGTTTGTTTTCATACATTCTAAATGCAGTCCAATTAAGGTTAGGATAAAGACTGTAGGCAGTAGATCTAGATGTTGAAGGTTTAGATAAAGATAAAAGATATGTACGTTTTGAAAGTTACACCAGGTATAACCTACTATCACATATGACGGTCAACTTGATACGAGGTAGGCGCTTACTATCTTCTTCTTTTTTTCTTCTGCGCTCATAATTTTAGTGTTCCCCCCTACACAATTACTATACGTGTCAACTCATTATGCGCCATACAGGCCATTGACTCCGATTTCAGTCTGCGTTTCTTTTTTACTTTCTCGTATATATGAAGTATAGAGAAAGTATTGTAATCGTGCACAAAAATAACATGATATTTTGACAGTTTTCACCGTTTTACTCCTCGGTCCTTCATCACATCCGGAGTATAGAGGACTTATTTTAATCAGGCAAAAATTATAAATACAAATATATAAAAATTTTGGCGTTTTATGTGTTATCGAGTCGTAAAAAATGGACTTTGCAATTCTGTCCGTATGTCTGTGTGTCAAAAAACGAATGTAAATTTATAAAGTACTAATAATATTCCGCACTATTATGCACGTTTTATTTGGCGTGCACAGGTGTGCAATTCTTTTTCTACGAAATTTTATTCTATTTTAAAAAGTTTAAGTATTTAAAATGGGTTAAAATTCATGTCTATATCCCGAGTTCCCATCCCCTGTTTTTTTTTAAAAAGAATATTCGAGAAAGTTTAGGGGAGATCGCTCGGGATTTATTTTTACAAACTTTATTTAGCTCACTTCCTTGTCAGTCTGTCTGTCTCGATCGAAACGCCCGAGCGAAATTGCAGGCACTTCTAACTGACAGATACGGTTTGTGATTGGTACGTGGGTCAAAACTTGAAGACAATGCATCATGACATTCAATTTGACTTAATTGGTCGCCTAATTAATTTTTTATGAATTGATTAAAAATTTGACCAAATTAGTAGGCAGTCCTATCCAACTACTTCACACGCGTCATCACGTTCAATAGCGCGTCATCACGTTCAATAGCCGCGCAATAATTTTTAATCATGTAACTCGATTGTAAATAAAAACATGTAAAGTAGGCCTACTTAAATTATTTTTCATAAAGAACGTTTTAATAACAAGCTTTTATGTAATAATGCACTAAAAAGGAGATATTAAATTATACACTACTATTTAAATAACTATAAACAACAGCGTGGGTTTCTTCCTAAATATTAGTAAAGGTATCCAATAGATACTAAAGTGAACCACGCTTTTCTTTATAGTTATTTAAAAAGTAGTGTATAATTTATTTTTTGTCTCCTTTTTAGTGCATTATTTTATTACGTAAAAGCTTGTTATTAAAACATTTTTTATGACATTTTTTTGTATTTGTTTCCATAGCCTTTGACAAACCAAGAACAAACTACAAGGCAGCAATTATTTGATTTTGGAGTTGTCTCTCCTAGAAGAGTGGCTGTCCCAAGGTGTTGAGCCTTTTCTTCCCGAGAGTTCGAAACTCGAGACTTTTTGGTTTAGCAACCACGAGCTTTCCGACTTGACCACGCCGATCGCCTGGTGTATTATTAAAATAGATGGCTAAACAGATTTGTCCTACTCTTACATTGGATGTTCAGCTAGCTAGGGTCTACTATATTGTCATCTATCTGAGGTCTACAATATGGTCAGCTAGGGTCTACTATATGGTCAGCTAGGGTCTACTATATGGTCAGTCAGTTGGGGTCTACTATATGAACAGTCAGTTGGGGTCTACTATATGGTCAGCTTAGGTCTACTATATGGTCAGTCAGTTGGGGTCTACTATATGAACAGTCAGTTGGGGTCTACTATATGGTCAGCTAGGGTCTATTATATGGTCAGCTAGGGTCTACTATATGGTAAGCTAGGGTCTACTATATGGTCAGTCAGTTGGGGTCTACTATATGGTCAGCTAGGGTCTACTATATGGTCAGCTAGGGTCTATTATATGGTCAGCTAGGGTCTATTATATGGTCAGCTAAGGTCTACTATAAGGTCAGCTAGGGTCTACTATATGGTCAGTCAGTTGGGGTCTACTATATGGTCAGTCAGTTGGGGTCTACTATATGGTCAGCTAGGGTCTACTATATGGTCAGCTAGGGTCTATTATATGGTCAGCTAAGGTCTACTATAAGGTCAGCTAGGGTCTACTATATGGTCAGCTAGGGTCTACTATATGGTCAGCTAAGGTCTACTATATGGTCAGTCAGTTGGGGTCTACTATATGGTCAGCTAGGGTCTACTATATGGTCAGCTAGGGTCTACTATATGGTCAGTCAGTTGGGGTCTACTATATGGTCAGCTAGGGTCTACTATATGGTCAGCTAGGGTCTACTATATGGTCAGTCAGTCGGGGTCTACTATATGGTCAGCTAGGGTCTACTATATGGTCAGCTAGGGTCTATTATATGGTCAGCTAAGGTCTACTATATGGTCAGCTAAGGTCTACTATATGGTCAGTCAGTTGGGGTCTACTATATGGTCAGCTAAGGTCTACTATATGGTCAACTAACTAGGGTCTACTTTCTATCAAATGGTAGGCAAGAGGAGATGGGGGGGGGGGGAATGAATGACGCGCTGATTAATTTAATGATCATAAGAGTAAAAGCTATTTTTTTTGTTAAATATTATAGTAAACAAATTAGTCGAATCAAAATTGTAAAGTAAAATATCAAGTATTGTTGGGTAGAACATTTCTAAAGCATGTAATCAAGATATGATGAGAGCTGTTTCTCTTCTCATCAAAGCAAATTATAAATTAAAAAGCAACAAAAACGTAACAACCATCTTAACATAATATACAACACAATATAATATTCGCGTTATATATATATATATATATTCATAATAACTAATCAATTATGTGCGTATTTATTATAATGGACGCTGGCTTGTAAATAGTTATAAAATAATTTAGAGTATCTGACATATTCTTATGATTTAACGTTACAAAATTTAAAAAATTGAAAACAATAAAAGATGAAAAGGATAAAAGTTAAAAACAATAAAAGGTGAAAAGGATAAAAGTTGAAAACAACAAAAGGTGAAAAGGATAAAAGTTGTAAACAATAAATTTGAAAACAATAAAAGGTGAAAACAATAAAAGTTGAAAACAAAAGTTGAAATCAACAAAGGTTGAAAACAATAAAAGATGAAAACAACACATGGGCAACAGGATACAAGTTTTAAAGAGCAAGCCTTGAGGAATAACGAAATGAGAAAAAAAAATGTGCCAACCCGTCGTGTTCTCGCTCCAATCCTACCATCCCGATTCTCCATCCCCGCATCCTGGGACATGAAGATAAACTTATCCACAATAATCCAGACACACGAAGATAACCTATTCAAATATTATCCAGAGGCATGAAGAAAATCGTATTCACAATAATCCAGACACTTGAAGATAACCTATTCAAATATTATCCAGAGACATGAAGATAATCTTATCCAAGGTAATCCAGATACATGATGTAAGCATGAGCCAAAGAATACAGATCGATGAAGATGAAAATAATTTCCAGGTTTGATCCAGTTACATCAAAATAAACTTTTCCGGATGAACACAGACACGTATTCAATGTCATTTGGTAAGCAAATCAAGGCTTAGTTCAGGTATATTAAATGGACATCTTTCTCATATATTTCACGTACAAGGGTCACGTATTGTGAAATATATGTGTAATATTAGTGATGAAAATTACTGTATTACTTTACTTCTATCAATACTATTCTTTATATAATCAACATCTAGAATTAATTAATGATAAGTAAAATAAACATCCTCTTTCGAGTAGAGGCGCACTAATATTAGAGTATTGGAGAACAACTGACTAGCATTGCAGAGAAAAACTAAATTTTAATAGCAGAGGAAAACTACTAACAGAATTCGTACCGAAATAAACAAGAATCCTAAAGAATAGCTACCCAAATTCGAGAGAATAGCTACCCAAATTCGAGAGAATAGTTAACCAAATCCTAAAGAATAGCTACATAAATCCTAGAAAATAGCTAACCAAATCTTAGAAAATAGCTACCCAAATCCTAAAGAAAAACTACCCAAATCCTAGAGAATAGCTACCCAAATCCTAGAGAATAGCTACCCAAATCCGAGAGAATAGCTACCCAAATCCTAGATAATAGCTACCCAAATCTTAGAAAATAGCTACCCAAATCTTAAAGAATAGCTACCCAAGTCCTAGAGAATAGCTACCCAAATCTTATAAATCCTAGAGAATAACTACATAAATCCTAGAGAATAGCTACATAATCCTAGAGAATAGCTACATAAATCCTAGAGAATAGCTACCCGAATCCTAGAGAATAGCTACATAAATCCTAGAGAATAGCAACCCAAATCCCAGAGAATAGCTACCCAAATCTTAGAAAATAGCTACCCAAATCTTAAAGAATTGCTACTCAAGTCCTAGAGAATAGCTACCCAAATCCTATAAATCCTAGAGAATAACTACATAAATCCTAGAGAATAGCTACATAATCCTAGAGAATAGCTACCCACATCATAGTGAATAGCTACCCAAATCCTAATACCCAAATTCCAGAATAGCTACATAAATCCAAGACAAATCAAGGAGAATAGCTCTATAAATGTAAGCGACACAGCCTTTCGTATAGTTCTTACGATTTGAGCATTGAACGTACATAGCACATCACTATCAGAAATCAGCACACAAAAGACTTAGCACATTGTTAGTACCGCTTTATCAAGAACAGTGGGGATACAGGAAGTCCTAGAAAATGAATCAACTGCTATCGAGATATCGCGTGGCAAGGCAGCAGCCTTGACCTCTACTTAAAGAATCAACAAGTGCTGGTCAGTGTGCTCTACGCTCTTGACCATTTGTCTCCTCTAGTGTTGCCAGCACATCTGGTAGGAAAGAATACCGCCCCCTCCCCTTTCACTCACTACGTCCCTTAGCAAGCTTGATCCAAGAAATCAATTCTGTGGGAGCCAGCAGTCTTTATGTCGCCCTCGTGACCAGGATTTTACATTTCTATTGTATATCATATGTAGTTACATCGCTTGCCAAACCAGCACATACGATCGACAATTTAAACTCAAATAATTTAATTTAGAAGCTAAAATGGCATTGAGAAAACTGGAATGACAAAAATAAATTTACTATAACGCAAACTAAGTATAATGATTTTAAATAATTAACTTGAAATTGCACTTCAATCTTATTATTATAAACGTTTTCTAAATTTTGAAATTTTTTGAATTTTCAGTAATTATAAACATTTTAATAGTAAGGCGATATAAATTTTTATAAACAAATATAATTGGCCTACTTTTTGCATTCTTTTCGTTCTTAATTTTCAATATGATTAAAAATAGTTGCTATAAAATCCGATCAGTAGATTGTTATCTCTAAAAGACAATTATCTCTCCCTTCTTAATCCGTCATCAGCTCTCTCAGACGTGAACAGCAGTTCCCAATTGTTGAGTAAATGGTTGAACCATCGTTGTCGTTTATCTTGTTACCTCCCATCCGAGTAATGAAATGTGTAATAGACCTACTTGTATCAAATTTTAATAACTTAAGTAATATCTAGATTTTGATTAAATGGGATATTCCTGCACTATCATTAAAGACAAATATATCTGAAAAGTTCAAATTAAATCACTGCATCCGTAGTAGGCTTAAGCTGAGTTACAAACGCACAAAAACCCCAGACATTGGGAACTAAATATAAGCTTATAATTAAAATAAAACAAATATGAAAACTTTTCTAATAATCAGCTGTTAAATGCACCGAAAATAAGAAAATTAAACTAATTTGCTTTCCTTAATAAAAGCTTTGGTAGTTCCTAGGATCTATTACATACTTTAGAGACCAAAGCTTTTGTTAAAAGGCGCAAGTTTTTTATTTTCTTATTTTCCGCGTTTTTAAAAGCGTATTATAAACGGTTTTTCTCCTCTTTTTAGTAGTTCATTCTGTATAAAAATGAACAAAATTAGCAACGACTAACAAATATTGTGTTAAAACCCGATCAGTAGCATTATATCTGAAAAAAAAAAAACCAAACAACCAAAACAACACAGATATCTGCCCCTTCATGGATCGTGGTAAATGCTCAGGTAAAAAAAATCAGAAAAAAAAAACAGCTGATAGAGTGATCGCTAGAATCTATAGTTGTTATCTCCCCTTTCATTTTGGAATTTTGAAATTTCAAATTAAATTTTAATAACAAGCCTAATGTCCAATTAGATTATAAAATAATCTGGACTAGAGGAGCACTCGGCCATACACAGAAGGGTGTATAATATTATGGACTAGAGGAGCACATGATCATACATAGAAGGGTCTATAATAATATGGACTAGAGGAGCACACAACTATACACAGAAGGGTGTATAATAATATGGACTAGAGGAGCACTCGGCCATACACAGAAAGGTGTATAACAATATGGACTAGAGGAGCAAATTATCATACACAGAAGGGTGTATAATAATATGGACTAGAGGAGCACTCGGCTATACACAGAAGGGTGTATAATAATATGGACTAGAGGAGCACTCGACTATACACAGAAGGGTGTATAATAATATGGACTAGATGAGCACACGACCATACACAGAAGGGTGTATAATAATATGGACTAGATGAGCACACGACCATACACAGAAGGGTGTATAATAATATGGACTAGAGGAGCACACCATACACAGAAGGGTGTATAATAATATGGACTAGAGGAGCACACGACCATACACAGAAGGGTGTATAATAATATGGACTAGAGGAGCACATGGCCATACACAGAAGGGTGTATAATAATATGGACTAGAGGAGCACACGATCATACACAGAAGGGTGTATAATAATATGGACTAGAGGAGCACACGACCATACATAGAACGGTGTATATTAATATGGACTAGAGGAGCACACGATCATACACAGAAGGGTGTATAATAATATGGACTAGTGAAGCACTCGATCATACACAGAAGGGTGTATAATAATATGGACTAGAGGAGCACACCATACACAGAAGGGTGTATAATAATATGGACTAGAGGAGCACACGACCATACACAGAAGGGTGTATAATAATATGGACTAGAGGAGCACACGACCATACACAGAAGGGTGTATAATAATATGAACTAGAGGAGCATACGACCATACACAGAAGGGTGTATAATAATATGGACTAGAGGAGCACTCGGCCATACACAGAAAGGTGTATAACAATATGGACTAGAGGAGCAAATTATCATACACAGAAGGGTGTATAATAATATGGACTAGAGGAGCACACGACCATACACAGAAGGGTGTATAATAATATGGACTAGAGGAGCACACGACCATACACAGAAGTGTGTATAATAATATGGAATAGAGGAGCACACAACCATACACAGAAGGGTGTATAATAATATGGACTAGAGGAGCACTCGGCCATACACAGAAGGGTGTATAATAATATGGACTAGAGGAGCACTCGGCCATACACAGAAGGGTGTATAATAATATGGAATAGAGGAGCACACGACCATACACAGAAGGGTGTATAATAATATGGAATAGAGGAGCACACAACCATACACAGAAGGGTGTATAATAATATGGACTAGAGGAGCACTCGGCCATACACAGAAGGGTGTATAATAATATGGACTAGAGGAGCACTCGGCCATACACAGAAGGGTGTATAATAATATGGACTAGAGGAGCACACGACCATACACAGAAGGGTGTATAATAATATGGACTAGAGGAGCACTCGGCCATACACAGAAGGGTGTATAATAATATGGACTAGAGGAGCACACGACCATACACAGAAGTGTGTATAATAATATGGAATAGAGGAGCACACAACCATACACAGAAGGGTGTATAATAATATGGAATAGAGGAGCACACAACCATACACAGAAGGGTGTATAATAATATGGACTAGAGGAGCACTCGATCATACACAGAAGGGTGTATAATAATATGGACTAGAGGAGCACACGACCATACACAGAAGGGTGTATAATAATATGGACTAGAGGAGCACACGACCATACACAGAAGGGTGTATAATAATATGGACTAGAGGAGCACTCGATCATACACAGAAGGGTGTATAATAATATGGACTAGAGGAGCACACGATCATACACAGAAGGGTGTATAATAATATGGACTAGAGGAGCACACGACCATACACAGAAGGGTGTATAATAATATGGACTAGAGGAGCACACGACCATACACAGAAGGGTGTATAATAATATGGACTAGAGGAGCACATGACCATACACAGAAGGGTGTATAATAATATGGACTAGAGGAGCACTCGGCCATACACAGAAGGGTGTATAATAATATGGACTAGAGGAGCACACGACCATACACAGAAGGGTGTATAATAATATGGACTAGAGGAGCACTCGGCCATACACAGAAGGGTGTATAATAATATGGACTAGAGGAGCACACAACCATACACAGAAGGGTGTATAATAATATGGACTAGAGGAGCACACGACCATACACAGAAGGGTGTATAATAATATGGACTAGAGGAGCACATGACCATACACAGAAGGGTGTATAATAATATGGACTAGAGGAGCACACGACCATACACAGAAGGGTGTATAATAATATGGACTAGAGGAGCACTCGGCCATACACAGAAGGGTGTATAATAATATGGACTAGAGGAGCACACAACCATACACAGAAGGGTGTATAATAATATGGACTAGAGGAGCACACGACCATACACAGAAGGGTGTATAATAATATGGACTAGAGGAGCACATGACCATACACAGAAGGGTGTATAATAATATGGACTAGAGGAGCACTCGGCCATACACAGAAGGGTGTATAATAATATGGACTAGAGGAGCACACGACCATACACAGAAGTGTGTATAATAATATGGAATAGAGGAGAACACAACCATACACAGAAGGGTGTATAATAATATGGAATAGAGGAGCACACAACCATACACAGAAGGGTGTATAATAATATGGACTAGAGGAGCACTCGATCATACACAGAAGGGTGTATAATAATATGGACTAGAGGAGCACACGACCATACACAGAAGGGTGTATAATAATATGGACTAGAGGAGCACACGACCATACACAGAAGGGTGTATAATAATATGGACTAGAGGAGCACTCGGCCATACACAGAAGGGTGTATAATAATATGGACTAGAGGAGCACACAACCATACACAGAAGGGTGTATAATAATATGGACTAGAGGAGCACACGACCATACACAGAAGGGTGTATAATAATATGGACTAGAGGAGCACATGACCATACACAGAAGGGTGTATAATAATATGGACTAGAGGAGCACTCGGCCATACACAGAAGGGTGTATAATAATATGGACTAGAGGAGCACACAACCATACACAGAAGGGTGTATAATAATATGGACTAGAGGAGCACACGACCATACACAGAAGGGTGTATAATAATATGGACTAGAGGAGCACATGACCATACACAGAAGGGTGTATAATAATATGGACTAGAGGAGCACACGACCATACAGAAGGGTGTATAATAATATGGACTAGGGGAGCACACGACCATACACAGAAGGGTGTATAATAATATGGACTAGAGGAGCACACGACCATACACAGAAGGGTGTATAATAATATGGACTAGAGGAGCACACAATCATACACAAAAGGGTGTATAATAATATGGACTAGAGGAACACTCGGCCATACACAGAAGGGTGTATAATAATATGGACTAGAGGAGCACATGGCCATACACAG
This sequence comes from Physella acuta, assembly GCF_028476545.2. Taxonomy (NCBI): domain Eukaryota; kingdom Metazoa; phylum Mollusca; class Gastropoda; family Physidae; genus Physella; species Physella acuta. The sequence goes on from NW_026731854.1 coordinate 1,603,895, forward strand.
AAGGGTGTATAATAATATGAACTAGAGGAGCACACGACCATACACAGAAGAACACACACAAAGTTACACAGCAGACACGCCTAGTGGCCCAAAGAAATACACATAAGCTGCAGGACACCTAACATTATACTGAAGGTCACACAAGCTTACAGAAAAGCTCACACAAACATACACAGAAGCCCAAACATGCAAACAATCACACATGTACACTAAAAGGCACGCAGCTTTACAAAGAAGTACACACAAACTTTATAAAGAAGTACGCACACACTTTACAAAGAAGTAGGCTACACACAAACGTTACAAAGAAGTACGCACAAACGCTATAAAGAAGTACGCACACACTTTACAAAGAAGTATACACAAACGTTACAAAGAAGTACATACAAACTTTACAAACTTTACAAAGAGGTACACACAAACGTTACAAAGCAGTACATACAAACTTTACAAAGAGGTACACACAAACGTTACAAAGAAGTACGCATAAACGCTATAAAGAAGTACGCACACACTTTACAAAGAAGTATACACAAACGTTACAAAGAAGTACACACAAACATACTCTGAAAGACAAGCAGTGGAGAACGTATTCTTTACAAATGAAGAAACAATCTTACATATGGTTTATAGGTGGGTGACTAATGCACAGCTGTAGTGCAAGAAACACCGTTCACCAATGCACGGCTGTAGTGCAAGAAACACCGTTCACTAATGCACGGCTACAGCGCAAGAAACACCGTTCACTAATGCACGGCTGTAGTGCAAGAAACACCGTTCACTAATGCACGGCTGTAGCGCAAGAAACACCGTTCACTAATGCACGGCTGTAGTGCAAGAAACACCGTTCACTAATGCACGGCTGTAGTGCAAGAAACACCGTTCACTAATGCACGGCTGTAGTGAAAGAAACACCGTTCACTAATGCACGGCTGTAGTGCAAGAAACACCGTTCACTAATGCACGGCTGTAGTGCAAGAAACACCGTTCACTAATGCACGGCTGTAGTGAAAGAAACACCGTTCACTAATGCACGGCTGTAGCGCAAGAAAATACAAGCGAGCCTATGATTGTTGCCGTCCTGAGGCAATATCGTGGCGTGCTGTTCGACTGGCCACATCGTTCATCAAGCGGCTGTGGGCCAGCTCCAAATGATTATAGCATTTCACAAAACACATCTGGTTAGATGGATTGACGGTAATAACTAGATCAAATTGCTGGATACAACAATATTGTTTTCTAACAGTATATTGATTGGGATCATGCTCAGGCTAGCGTACTCAGAGTCCTGGAATAGTTTGACGAGATATTGACCTATTAGACTGGTAGGTTGAATGGTACATAAAACAGTAGACCTAGTGGGCAACTTATTTAATATAGCAACACAAATAGCTAGTTAGACCTCTAATTAAATGTACCAACTAAATTGATTGGCTAGTTAGACCACTGATTAAATGTGTGTGTATTTTAGACCAGCTGCCACTTAGACTGAAAATTCGCAGCTTTAAATGTACAAATCATTAGTCTATGCTACAATAGTCATCGATTTTTATGATACTATTTAATAAAAAAAAACGCCAGACAGAAAATCGATTTTTCATAGCAAATAGCTTTTCTTCCATTTTTTAATACCGCCATTTTAATGGTAGCCAAAAGAAAAGCTATCGGACTATTATTTGCCGAAAACTAACGTAACCGCACTAAAGCTGCTTATCTGGTAACTTTTCAAACATATATAGCGATACAATTTCTTACAGTATATATATATATATATATATATATATATATATATATATATATATATATATATATATATATATATATATATATATATATATATATAATTATATATAAACACGCGAATCGGATTACATCACTTTGCCTGTAGTTTTCAGGGATAAATGAAAAATGTGAAATTCTATTTTACTTTCCCCTAAGGAGAGTAGGCCAATAGAGGAAGTATTTAAATAGTATTATATTTTCACTGTTTTCGCCTTTTAACATTTCCCTACTTTATCTAATATAGACCTTAAAGTATGAATTGTAATCGTGCAAAAATCTAAACTTAGATTTTGACCAATTTTGTCGTTCACCATCTTCCCGGAGCCGGGAAAATCTTACTATTGTAAACATGTCCTGTGTGTGTGTGTGTGTACGTGAGTAGTTTCAGTAAGGTTGACGAAATTTTATATAAATGTATTACATCGCATGTGTAGGTTTCAGCTTGCGTGTCCGCTCCAGCACGTTGCTACGGGGCTAGAAGAAAGTTCCAGGTGCTAGGGACGTAGAAGGGTGCTCTCTGGAGCCCCCGGTTACACTACCGTAGGAGCGCCGCGTAAGGTCCCTGGCTCGGGTTAATCATCGAATGTCGTTGCCACCGTGTCAATATGATGGGGCGCTTTTCAAAATCTATCTAGGCACCATGGTGCTCGCAGAAGAAGCCGGGGCGCTAAATCGCACCATGTCGGGGCACCGGCAGGCGCGCCTGATTCGATTTAGTGAGCGACTATAGAGTCCTTGCAAACACGTGACCAAAATCACGTGATACCTACGCCCGCCGCCACAGTGGTGTACACCAGACGTAAACACAATCAGCTGTTCACCAGCGCTGGACGTGTTCACCAGCGCTGGACGTGTTCACCGTATGTAAAGAATCGCGCCCGCGGAAAAGGAAAAATATGTTAAAAAACTTGAACTCTTAGGAATTGAAGATCCTTATACAGTTATTGACAGTTTCGTGGATAATATAAATATGTGGCCAAAATTTCTAAACAAAAATACTGTTAGTAATACCGTTTGCGTTTAGAGTTTAAGTAGACGAATCTGATCAAATGAAGTAATATATTATAGATTATCTACTTTAGCAAACGTGAGACCACTTAACTCCTACAAAACCCACACTACAACGACTAATATAATCCATGGGTAATAACCAATCTGGGTAGCATGTTATACAATTTAAGACCTTATAATCCAGCAGGGAAGTGATCAGACACATTAATACTGATGTTCAACCCTCATGATGGCCAGCCGCCACCTGTATCTAGCCCACAATAAAACCAAAGAGGAGTCTGCCCTGCCCTCCCCTGAAAATGTCTCACCTCCGTGATACCCAGCCCCACAGAGATAGTATTTCTTTTATAATTTTGACCCTCAGGGCCCAGCAGGGAGAACAAAGGGGAAAGTCCCACTGCTCTCCCCTCAACATTTCTCACCTCGATGTCATGTTATGTCATTTATAGCACACATGGCTTATCAGGGGAAAGCATTAAGGCATTAAGAATCTTAACTCTGGACAGCTACACACTAGTATACTAGCTACACACTAGGTGCCTACTGTAAACTACTAGACTGTAGGCCCTATGTAGACCTGCAATTGTAGACTGGGTCCATTGTTATTATTCTAAACCATCTCACTTATAATGTTTCTAGCTTGATTTGTTTCTTTTATAAACAGTGGATTTAAAAAAAAAATTAGCCTAATCATTAACCAAATAATAATAATAATGTGGTTATTTGTTGTTGGCTGGTATGATCTAGATTGTACTACTAGGCTACAAAAACTTAGTAGACCAATTACTAGATATGAATTTGAATTTAATTAAACTCAGTCCAGTATCAGATACATATTGCTGTAAAAAGACAACAAAGTAGGTAGGCCTTAGTAATTTATTAAAGCCTTCTACTACAATAATATCAACTACATGCTTGTATAAAGTTTTTACAATTTAATTTAAGTAGCAGATTCTAGATCTAAGTCTAGTCATACAATCTATTTCAATTTCAGAAAATTTCGTTTGCTAAAAAAATGATTAGATTATAGAGCGAGATTTTAGATCTTAGAGACAATTAAATGCTTTATTAGGCCTATAATAGTATTATGACTACTTTTGATTTATTATGGGTGTATTTTGAATCGAATTTAGATCTAAATTTTGTAATAAAATTTAAGAAAAGAAGTAGATTCTAGATTCTATGTCTACCCAGCGGAGTCAGTCACCCTAAATCCAGAATCTAGATCTGTGGTCCGAATTTTGTTTACGCCATGTTTAGAGCTAGATTCTAGATCTAGATATTAAAACACTATTATTATGCCTACTATTAGATCTTATTCTTCTTATTATTACTTTTGACTTTGTCTTTTATTAACAGTTATCTTTTATAATTAAAATGAAGTTTATTATTTTACTGTCCTTACCTGAAACAAAGTATCGAGAACTGCATTTGATCAGATTCGTCTACTTAAACTCTAAACGCAAACAGTATTACTAACAGTATTTTTATTTAGAAATTTTGGCCACATATTTATATTATCTACGAAACTGTCAATAACTGTATAAGGATCTTCAATTCCTAAGAGTTCAAGTTTTTTAACATATTTTTCCTTTTCCGCGGGTGCGATTCTTTACATACGGTGAACACCTCCAGCGCTGGTGAACACGTCCAGCGCTGGTGAACAGCTGATTGTGTTTACGTCTGGTGTACACCACTGTGGCGGCGGGCGTAGGTATCACGAACGGACGTGACGTCATATGAAAGGACTCTATAGCAACCCATTCTATCCATAGCCTATCGAAGCGCAAGAGTGCTCACTAACAATCCCAGGGTGCCAAATCGCACCCTTCCGGGGCGCCAGACGACGAGCCTGATTTGATATAGTCAATGATTATTGTTACCCTTCATGTCTTTAGTGTATAGCCTTTTTAAGAAAAAGAACGTAGGTGCCATAGTGCTCACAGGGGAACTCGGGGCGCTTCCGGTCACGCAATCGACGGGGAGTGGGGCGGCTGCGTCTGTTGCAGTTTTACCGCTGGATATAGTAGAACTTGCACACTATACAAGATGCAATTAACGGATATCAAGTGCTAAGATTAAACGCTCTGAAACTCTGGGCGACACACTGTATTTTGACAAAAATCGCACCCTTCCGGGCGCCGCCCATAAAAGTGATTGGTTATTTTTTCACAGAAATCTTCTCTGGAGTATTCTCATTCAATCCCCCAAAACGCATCCGACTTTTTTTTTATATGTAGAAAGAAAAATTGCACCCTCCCGGGGCGCCGCCCTTGTAAAATTAAAAAGATTATTTTTTTTTGCAGTTAACTTCCCTGGATTATTCTTATCAGTTCCCCAAAATTTCATAAAAGGTATAGTAATCAGTGGCGTAGCTACCGTAAAGCTAGCGTAAGCAAGGCTTAGGGGCCCAAGGCAAATAGGGGCCCTTTTTCGAAAGCTTGAGGGGTGTGGGGGTGCTAATCGAAATTTTGTCCCCGGTTGCCGGGAAGGGTCGCTACGCCTCTGAGGGGCCCACTAACACTTTTTGCATAGGGGCCCAAAAATCCTAGCTACGCCACTGATAGTAATGCATGTATATATAGGGGCCTATATAGATTAGCTTCGGTGCGATAGTCAGCAACCTGAAGAGGTTTTCAAAATCCAATAACTAGAGCACCGTTTAAATTAGGCTGTCGAAATTTAAATAATAGATTGTATGCGAAGATTTTCGGCAATTTTTAACGATTACCAGTAAACGGAAGTGGTACTTTACTCTATTTACGTGGTAATACAATAACTTGGGTACCGTTTCAGTTAGATTTTATATTTGAAAATTTTGAGTTACCTCCGACATCTATAAATTGTAATTTACTGTTTCTAAGATACAGATAACATAAATACAGTTTCAGTTAGGTGAAAATTACGCGTAGGTATAAGATTTTCTCATGATTCTTTTAACTTTTGAGTGATTACTTATGACCGGAAGTAGTATCTCTTCTACGTACCGATCTGTTTCAAACTTTTTATGCAGGTCAAGACTCGATGACAATGCATTGTGACTTAATTAGATGTATAATTAACTTTTAAAATATTAATTCATGTTTCCTTCATAAAGTACCAATTTTACTGCTCTATTATGCACAAATTGTTTGCGTTCATTTTGGTGGGCCAAGCTTTTTTCAAATCGATTATATTCTCTTTAAATAGCGGGAGTGATTTTCCCTAAAACTTTCTCGAATATTCTTAGATAACACTAAGGGGGATGGCAACTCTCGTGCAGTTGAAATATAGACAATTTAAAAAAAAACAGTTTTCAAATGTTTAAATTTTTCAAATAGAATAGACTTGAAAAGTCTACTTAATCAAACAAAAATTAAAAAAAAATGTAATTTTATGGAAAGCGATAAAATTATAGTTACATTAAAGAAAATTAAAAAAAAACCATTGATTACACTCATTTTCATACTTTTGTATTGAATATAAGCGGTTAAAAGCCATTAAGAATGATTTTATCGATTCAAATTTTTTTATAAACTACCCTCAACCCCATGGAAGTCAACCAGAGTGACCAGGGAATGTAAAACAATGAAAGTCACAACAATTTTTTTCCATGATAAAATACAAAAAGTGGTCAATGGGATAAAGCTTAATAGTTTATTCATATTAAATAATATAACATCCTCTATCACCACAACATCATGGGTTTACTAATCCAAATTAAAAATAAAATTGTTGGCTAAATTACTATTATATTACTAGTAATTATTTCTAGCCTTAATAAAACCGGCAGTCATTTTGTACTTTATAAAATATTCTGTTTTGGTTCAAAAGTGTGCTTTTTGACAACAACCATTAGGAACCATTTGAGACCAGCTTTTTAAGCCTATAGTTTCAATATAGAATCTATTAGAAAAAAGAATTACGCATCAAAATAACAGCAAATAATCTGTGTATAATAGTGCGGAACATTTGTACTTTATAAATAAATACAGAGGTATTGAGTAAAAATAAATTCATATTCATTTTTTTTGAGAAATAGGAAAAAAGGTAAAGTATTAATTCCAGTCACCGTAAATGACTCAAAATTGGTCAGAATACAGATGACTAGATCTACATATTTTTGAAATTTCTTCTAACTGAAACCAAAAGTAGAACAAGTTTCACTTTCGTTTACCGGAATTCGCTGAAAAGTTGATTCAGAACTAAAGATTTTATATAATATAAAAGAAATTTCGTCAACCTAGCTGTAACGTACACAAGTTATCGTGTTCACAGACACACAGACACACACAGACACACACAGACATACGGACAAAATTGCAAAAGAATGTTTTTCCGACTCAGGGAGGTGTAAAATGTTCGAGTTTTTTTTTCACGATTACAATACTTTCTCTTTACTTCGTATTCGAGAAAGTAAAAAATGTAAGCAGTAAAAATAAAATAAAATAAAAATGTCTATAGCCCGATTGCAGTGAAAAGTGCAATTCCCCTTACTATTACATAAGAACGAGAAAAATGGCCCGTTGAGGAAGGGTACAACGGGCGCTAGGCTGATAGTGCTGTCTCTTTTCTCTAAACTAAAACCAACCCATCCCCCCACACACCACCCCCACCCCCCCCACCCCCCACCCCCCACACACACCACCCCCCACCCCCCCCCCCCACACCCCCCCCCCCCCCAACACACACCGCCCCCCACCCCCCCCCCCCCCCCCAAAAAAAAAAACATGTCTACCGTCCCATTCAACGAAATATAATTATATACTTTTTCCAGTGTCCGCCCCCTCCCAAAAAATTCTACCCCCGCCCCCGAAAATTTCAAGTACCCCCCACCCCTCTCCGGGGAGGAAAAAGTCTGAAAGAAACACTGGTGTCGCGCTTAGCCACTACCCGAAGAATTGCATTAAAGAAATTGCAAGAAAACCACTTTTTAGATTAGACACATTAATTAGGCGGTAATTTTATTATAGAGTATCGATGAAGAAATTTCTTTTGAGTTAGGGAGGGGGTGGGGGGGGGGGGGGGCTCAGACGTTCTTTCGCGGGGGTGGGGCTTCGCCCCTACCCGAAGAATTGTATGAAAGAAACTCTTCACGCAAACCACTTAGATAAGACAAAATTTCCTTTTTATTCAATGTTTACTCTCCGGTTTGAGATTATTTTCTACTCTGTGCTAAATGTGTCGACGTCATACTTCGTTTTTCGAAATACTATGCATGTTTTTAATTTCCTTGTGTTTTCTCTAGAGCGTTTTTGTCAGACAGAGCGTTCTTGTCAGACAGAGCGTTCTTGTCAGATAGATAGACAGACAGCGAAACTATTATTATAGACGAGAAAAATGGCCCGTTGAGGAAGGGTACAACGGGCGCTAGGCTGATAGTGCTGTCTCTTTTCTCTAAACTAAAACCAACCCACCCCCCACACACCCCCCACCCCCACACCCCCACCCCACCCCCACCCTACCCCCACACACCACCCCCCCCCCCCACACACCGCCCCCCACCCCCCACCCCCCCCCCCCAAAAAAAACATGTCTACAGTCCCATTCAACGAAATATAATTATATACTTTTTCCAGTGTCCGCCCCCTCCCAGAAAATTCTACCCCCGCCCCCGAAAATTTCAAGTACCCCCACCCCTCTCCGGGGAGGAAAAAGTCTGAAAGAAACACTGGTGTCGCGCTTAGCCACTACCCGAAGAATTGCATTAAAGAAATTGCAAGAAAACCACTCTTTAGATTAGACACATTAATTAGGCGGTAATTTTATTATAGAGTATCGATGAAGAAATTTCTTTTGAGTTAGGGAGGGGGGGGGGGCTCAGACGTTCTTACGCGGGGGTGGGGCTTCGCCCCTACCCGAAGAATTGTATGAAATAAATTCTTCACGCAAACCACTTAGATAAGACAAAATTGCCTTTTTATTCAATGTTTACTCTCCGGTTTGAGATTATTTTCTACTCTGTGCTAAATGTGTCGACGTCATACTTCGTTTTTCGAATTACTATGCATGTTTTTATTTTGCTTGTGTTTTCTCTAGAGCGTTCTTGTCAGACAGAGCGTTCTTGTCAGATAGACAGACAGCGAAACTATTATTATAGATAGACAGACAGCGAAACTATTAGTTTTAATATACGTGAAGTAGGGGAGATCACTTCCGCTTGATTATTACCAACATTGCCTAGGCGTTGCATCTAATGTCTAGACATCCTATAAGACGACTTCCTTCGTTCTAGGGAAATCGTGATTTCTGTATTGTAGAAAGAAAGTGGAGTACTCGAACAAAAATATACTAATAAATATCAATTATACATGCTAGGTTGATAAGAATACAGTATTTACATCTAAAAAGTATGAAAAGTACGAATGGATCCACTAGATATGTTTATAGTAAAACAAAATCGGTTTGGCTTGGCACAGTTTGGTTTACTCCGGTTTGTATGTGTTTGGTCTGGTTGCATGACAGAACATTAGCCTATGTTAAGCTAACTGATGTTTGTAGAAGCAGATATCAGTTCTTGGCTAGAATTTAATAAACATGGCAAGGCTATGGCTGCGATTATATATATATATATATATATATATATATATATATATATATATATATATATATATATATATATATATATATATATATATATATATATGTATATATATATGTGTGTGTGTGTGTGTGTGTGTGGTGTGTGTGTGTGTTTGTGTGACAAAATTGATATTTTGAGATATCTAATAAATTAAGTTCAATTCTGTATTGTGCGGACGGACCCGTGGTGACAAGGAATATAGCAAAAAAAAATAGAGTTCATCGCCATATTGTAACGTATCTAAAGTGTTCATCATCTAAAATTCTAAATTAATGGTTATAACATTAATATTGAAGGTTTTCTAAAACAAATTTCATTACCCAAACTTATAGTATTAATTGACAGATTGTAAACAAAATTAAGCACAATGTATCACTCTTCACAAAAATTCTAATTGTGTCTGAAAATTACTTCTTTTAGTCCTAATTACTTCCCTTGATAAATTAGAACAATTAGAACACAACTAGACTACCTGTTATCTAGTTAGATAACTGTGGGTCTCGGGGGGTCATCCATAAATGGCATCACGTCTGCCAGCACTTATCATCCCAAAATAACCAGACCCCACATTCAAAAAGACGTTTTTTATATTTTAAAAACTACTAAACTCTACTTCACCTGCCCAGTGCCCCGCCAAGTCTCAGACATGTTTGTATTTTAAAAAAAAAGATTCCGGCCGAGCATGGCTCTGACCATATCACTTCATATGCTGAGAACATAGAAACAGGCGAACTCTACTTCACCTGCCCTGTGCCCCGCGAGGTCCTGATAGTCAACCTTATCATTCACATATAGGCCTTAAGAAAAGATAATTGAAAACAGTGTTGTAAAAAGTAAATAAACCTTTTACTATTACTAAAGTCATTGTTCTAAACTTTTATAATTAATGTGGTTAATCTACCAATGAATATATCAATAAATTAATTTAAGTCTTTAAATTAGTTTGTAATTAACAATGTGTTTAAGAAAGAACAATATTTACCACCCAAAATCCTATTTTACAGCTCTACACATAATGCAGATTCTCCCCAATAACAAATCAAAAAAACAAACAAACAAAAAAAATGAGTTATCAAACGTCACTATTCAGTCAAAGTTAAGCCATTGTTCTAAAACTTTTAAATTAATGTGGTTAATCTACCTATGAATAAATCAATAAAATAATTAACGTCTTTCAATAAATATGTGATTAACAGTCTGCAATCAAAAATTGTTCTCTACCTACATACTATTTTACACCCCCCCCCCCCCCCCATATAGAGCAGTTTCCTTACAGTACGAAATCAGACAAACAAAAAAATAAATATTCAAACATGTAAACAAACTTGAGTTTTAGTAGTAGATTACTTCACTTTTTACAGGCTTTTATTTAACTCACTTCCTCGTCAGTCGTCAGTCGTCAGTCTGTCTGTCTAGATCGAAACGCCCGAGCGAAATTGCAGGCACTTCTACCTCACAGATACGGTTCGTAGTTGGTACGTGGGTCAAGACATTATTACAATGCATCATGACATTCAATTTGACTTAATTGGTCGCCTGATTATTTTTTTATGAATTAATTAAAAATTTGACCAAATTAGTAGGCAATTCTATCCAACTTCTACACACGCGTCATCACGTTCAATAGCGCGTCATCACGTTCAGTAGGTACGCAATGGTTTTTAGTCATGTAACTCTATTGTAAATAAAAACATGTAAAGTACTACAAATTTTTTTAATAAAAAACGTTTTAAAAACAAGCTTTTATGTTATAATGCACTAAAAGGCGAAAATAAATTATACACTACTATTTAAATAACTATAAAGATATGCGTTGGTCTCTTCCTAAATATTAGTAAAGGAATCCATAGGTACTAATGTGACCCACGTTTTTCTTTATAGTTATTTAAATAGTAGTGTATAATTTATTTTTTCTCCTTTTTAGTGCATTATTATATACAAGCTTATTATTAAAACGTTTTTTTATTAATTTTTTTAAAAACAAACATTACATCGGGGAAATCGTTTTTTATTCTTTTGTTTTGGTGTTGGGAAAAATATAATTACATAATTAGCATGGATTGAAAAATTGCAGTTTGGTAGGCGAAACATGGATATTTTAAATACTGCCTTTTATTTATTTTATACACTGAATGAACTGTTTATTAAATATTATTTGTAATCAATAACAGTTTAGAAGCCGCTCCTATATGTTCTATTTGTTTACTTCTACCTTTCCGTTTGCGGATAATCTTGGGGTATTATAGTCGTTCACTAAATTGAACCAGGCGCGTTCGCCGGCTCCCCGGCAGGGTTCAATTAGGCGCCCTGGTCTATCCTGTGAGCGCTATGGTGCATACATTCTTTTTAAACAGTGCGATAGACTATGGATAAGAAAGGTTACTATAGTGAATCGAATCCGGGTGTCCTCTGTATTAGCTATGGCGCCTACGTTCGTTTAAATGAATGCAAAAGACTATGAATAAGTTGAAGTTGGGGTATTATAGTCGTTTACTAAGTTAAATCAGGTGGTTCCGCCGGTGCCCCAGCATGGTACGATTAGACGTTCCGGGCTAGACTGTGAGCACTTTGCATTTAAGTTTGTGTTTATGTTTGCGTTTATTTGCATTATTTTGAGTTATTGTTTGCGTTTAGGTTTGCGTTTGTGTTTCCTTTTGTATTTGCGTTTGTGTTTGCTTTTTGTTTGCGTTTGTGTATCTTTGTGTGTTTGGGTTTGAGTTTGTGCTTGCGTTTGTGTTTTCGATAGTATTTGTGTTTTCTTTGTGCTTGCGTTTGTGTTATGTTTGCGGTTTTTTTCCGTATGTATTGATTTTGGTTGGTTGTGGTTAGGGTTAATTCGAAAAGTAATATATTTCTTAAGCCCGGACAATGCCGGTATATGCTGATTACTAAACACTCATGCCATAGTCCTTTACAGATAAGTTTTTTCACAGAGGCCAGTGCAGGGCAGGAGTATATAGGTGTGTCACTTATTAAAGCCCCATGTTTTGTGAAAGGGATGTTTTAAACCGCAAATATTTTACTATTGTACAAATCTTTTTCTCAACAGCAACGCATTTCAAAAGATGATAAAAGGGAGACAGTTCGATTAAAAAGTCTATGCAAGTTATCTTGTTTGTCTCCATAACAAAACAAGGAAATTCCCGATAAGAAATCTTAAATTTACTTATTATGTTGGTGTGTGATAAGATGTGTATAAACTAGTGTGTTTAAAAGGCGAAAACAGTCGTGTTTAGCAGTAGGGTAAATACGTGTGTTCATAAGGCAGGAGCGACGACTTTATGGAGCACAATAGGGATAGAAGCTATTTTTTTTCTATTTTACAGAACTATACAGTCCAAGTTAGAAAACAGGTCAAATTTATACATACATATATACATACATACACAAAAATAAAACTTTTAAAATTAAGAAATTGATATTCTTGAAAGCCTTACTCCCTTAACATCAGTGGGAAAGATATTGGAAACAGTTATAAAGCTAAGGGGGGGGGGGGGGAGGTTTTATCGCAAGCTTACCTATAATTTCTATAGCTTGATTAGTGATGTATATAGGCCAGGGGTCGGCAACCCTTTGAAACGGAAGAGCCAAAAGTTATAATTTTCAATATTTCCCTGATTTTAAAGAGCCACTAACATTTTTTTATTTCAAATATTTATTTTTTTTATTAAGATTATTAGTATTTGTTCAAGGAGCTGGAGAGCCGCATCTTGATATCAAAAGAGCCGCATGCGGCTCGCGAGCCGCAGGTTGCCGACCCCTGATATAGGCATATATATATATATATATATATATATATATATATATATATATATATATATATATATATATATATATATATATATATACAGTGGCGTAGCGAGGTCGGGTGTCACCCGGTGCGGCACTTAATGGTGTCACCATCCCCCCCACCCCCCAGAGACGTAGCGACCCTTCCCGGGGACAACCTTCAATTTTCGATTTGCACCCTCCTCAAACTTTCGATTTGCACCCTCCCCCTCAAACTTTCGATTTACACCCCCCTCAAACTTTTGATTTATATATATATATATATATATATATATCGATTGTCTCGGTCACAAACCGTCTATCTCAAAAAATTCTATTTTCTTTTTTTAAATAAAGCATAACCTTCAACAATTAACAAGTCAAGTGCTAAATAAAGCATTAACGAATAAACAGTCGAAAGCGATCAAGCCATACTAAAAACATCTATACTAAAATTAAACTGACCCCATAAAGTAGAATAAACTAAAATAATTAAAATATGAGCCCAAAACTATAATCTAAATATTATAAAGTATTAATTATAACTTATAAACATAAACATAACTAAATCAAGTTCCTTGGACAAAACGAACGAACGTGGCTGAGACCGAAATTCTAGGTTCGAAACGGCCAAGTCTGCGCGCGCACAGATACACGGTTTGGCAGCGAGAGTTTTTTACCGAGCGAAACCTGCTATAATTTTGTAAATATTAACAAAACTCATTTTTAAAACGTTTTTTGTCTCCCTTGTAAAATTTACATTTTCGGAAGTTAGACGATTTGCGACCAAGACAATCGATATATATATATATATATATATATATATATATATATATATATATATATATATATATATATATATATATATATATATATATATATATATATATGGTGCCCTGTCAAAACGACATGGGACAAATCGGCCCCGTCAAAACGGCCCCATTAATATGACCCCGTCAAATCGACTCCCGACAAACCGACCCCGTCAAAATAGCCCCGTCAAAAGGGCCCCGACTTATTGGCTCCCATCAAATGGGCTCCCGTCATATTGACTTGCGACATATAGGCTCCCGACAAATGGGCTCCCGACATTTAGGCTCCCGACAAATGGACTCCCGACAATTTAACTCTGACAAATAGGCTCAGGACATATTTGCTCCCGACAAAGCGGCTCCCGACATATTGGCTCCCGACATAAGGACTCAAGACAAATGGGCTCCCGACAAATGGGCTCACGACATATTGGCTCCAGGCAATTGGGCTCCCGACATATTGGCTTTTGACAAAATGACTCCCGACATATTGGCTCCAGACCAACGAATGACCATTATTGGCATAAAAGTAACCATTTTGTCCTACCTCCAATACCACTATAAATTCTTTTTAATGCCCGAACGAAATTGTTTTTCATGAACCAACATGAATTCACAAACAAATCGAGCCCTTAACAGCTAAATTCCACCAATTCTAAAGTTTTGATAATGTTTAATTTACAACAGAAAAGATCTGTTGCTTAAAAGCGAGCACAGAAGTGTAAATGTATGATATACATGATGTTTACATGATAACAGCATCTTGTTTTGATAACCTACAAGCATACTGCAGGTAGGAAGGTATGGCGTGGACCCTTCTCCCCACACACTGAGTTGGAACAGCCTATCGACTCAATTATGGATGTCATAGATAGATGACCCTTAAATTAAAACATACTATATTTTATAATAGATAAACTAATATAAAAATAAGGCCTGCCGAACAAGAGATGCATACGTTGTATTCAGTGGCGGAACTAGAAAAAATGGGCCACCCCGCAAAAATAGTTGTATCTATATCTATATCTATATCGATATCTATATCTATATCCAGTGGCGTAGCGAGGTCGGATGTCACCCGGTGCGGCACTTAATGGTGTCACCCCCCAGAGGCTCAACGACCCTTCCCGGGGACAAACTTTCAATTTTCGACTTACACCCCCCTCAAACTTTAGATTTGCACCCCCCCCCTACACCTTCGATTTGCACCCCCCCCCCCCTCAAACTTTCGATTTGCACCCCCCACCTCTTAAATGGCTATTTAACACTCCAATTAATCACTCTATTAAGTGGAATTATCATTTTTCTCTATATATTTTGCTATTTTTTGCCTTGGTGTCACCCCCCTAAATGGTGTCACCCGGTGCGGTCCGCACCCCCCGCCCCCCTCGCTACGCCCCTGCAATAGTCTGTTTTTAATATCTATATATATAATTCTCTTCTGGGAGACGTTAGAAAACAAGCTGCAACCTCCTCCTTGCAGTCCCCTCTCTTTCTCTCTATCACTATCACTACCACCCCCACCCCACCCCACATGGTCTGGTGAGCTGTTGTTCACTCTAAATGTTTAAAAAACGTAGAGCCGGGTTTAGTGACGGCTATTGGGGGCAGATAATTTAGTTTGAAACGATTTTAAACTTACAGGAGGTAACTAAGAGGAGGCTGCTTTCACGGGGGGGGGGGGGGTGTAGGGTCGGGGTTAGGGGAAATGGGGGGGGGGGGGGGTAGTGTTCTAGAGCAAATATTTTCAGTGGCAGCATTGGTACTGTCGAATTCACAAATTATGAATTACTGAAAAGTAGAAAATAAAGCAACTAAATAGCGGCGTATGATACGCCGCTGGTCGGCTCGTCTGGTTTATTTTATCTTTGCTATCAGATCTCTTGATTTCTAGTCGGTCAAAAGTATATAAAACATGAAAGCTTTGTATAAGTTATGGTGTCTCGTTTTATGTTTATTTTTATGTTTTTTTTGTATTTATATTATCAATTTTAAATGCATTTCCTTTTCGTACAATGTCATTCTTTAGTAAGAACTTTATAAAAAATAATTATTAAGAGAAGTAATTACTTTTTAATTTGTTTAGTGCAAATCTATTTAAAGGAGCTTATGGGCACCCCTATTTGACTATTTTAAAAAGGGAAATAAGTCATGGAAGTGGTTTGAACGTTTACTTATCTTTGATAAGTTTGATTGTAGGAGAAAGAGGACTCAGCTTTCACAAAGGTTTAAAAACAAAGGGAAAAAGAATACAAGAGCGCGGGGTGGCGTCTTTAGAAAAAAAGATAATCCAATCGCAGCTATAGTAATCTTTTTACATAACAACCATCAAGTCAAAAATGCAAGAAAATTATATTTTTAACTATATATTTTTTAAAATTATGGTCGGATAAGCTACTCTAAAGAATGTTGATGAAGGGGTCCCACTGGCAGGTGTCATATTCAATGAGACCGCTTTGCCGGGCGACTTAGTCTCTACAGAAACGGTATTGTCAGTGGTCCTTTTGTCTGGAGCCAAATTGATAGGAGCCTTTTTGTCGTGAGCCAAAATGACGCTAGCCTATTTGTTGGGAGTCGTAATGACGGGGGCCGTTTTGTGGAGAAACTAAATGGCGGGAGCCTATTTGTCGGGAGTCATAATGACGGGGGCCGTTTTGTGGAAAAAAACTAAATGACGGGAGCCTATATGTCGGGAGCCAAAATGACGGGAGCCTATTTGTCGGGAGCCTTATTGACTGGAACCCTTTTGTCGGCGGCCTATATAACGGGAGCCTATTTGTCGGTAGCCTAAAAGACGGGGGCCTATTTGTCGGGAGCCTATATGACGGGGTCCATATGTCGCTGGCCCTTTTGATGGGGCCGATTTGACGGGGTCGTTTTGACGGGGCCGTTTCGTCATTGGCCGAATTGACGCCGCACGATATATATATATATATATATATATATATATATATATATATATATATATATATATATATATATATATATATATATATATATATATATATATATATATATATATATATATATATATATATATATATATATATATATATATATATATATATATATACAAATATATATACAAATGAAAGTACGTTGGTGTTGGTGATTGCTAGTAGGATTGTCTCTATGCATTAATACACCTTTCATCCGATTGCCTTGAAACTTTACCTGGAAATGTTCCTGCGAAAAACAACAATTTAAATCTCCGAGGGTCAGCGTTCAGGCATGAGTGAATAGGATCTCTGGCGGACGAGTCGGATCAACCCGGGCACCCCCGTGAGCATTATGGTGCATACGTTCGTTTTGAAAAGTGCCATACACTATGGGCTACTATATTCATTGACTGAATCGACGAGACGCGCTACGACGGTCAGGTGACCTGGAGTACCTCGGACTCCCCTGTGATCACTTGGCGCCTACATTAGTTTTAAAGAGCACCCTTCAATCGGGACAAGGTCGGCCATTGCATTCGATGACTAATCGGCGCCAGGAGACGTACACGGCGTCAATGCTGTAATGTAACCAGTGGCTCGCGACGCTCCCGACACCTGTTCGGTCGCAAAGTGTGTTCTACCTCAATATTACGAAGGTGGATTAACGTATACTCAAAGATTTTTATTCAGCACACACTATAGCGTCTGGTCTGGGAGTTAACGTAAACTACTAAGATTCAAGAAATATTATAGCGACTAGCCTATTTAAAAGAACACAATTGGTAACGTGTTGATGAAATCCTTATCAAATGTTGCATCACCCTGGCAAATAGGACTTGAGCTCAGAAACGCGCGACAGATACGTTAGTGTATATATATATATATATATATATATATATATATATATATATATATATATATATATATATATATATATATATATATATATATATATATATATATATATATACACAAAATTGTACAAATTGGTTTACGAAAAGACTGAAAATAACCTCTGTTTTAAGCGGTGGGTAAATAACGATTGTGAAAACTGTAACATGGTGTTGGTAAATAGCTTTTACACGGTTCACATGGAATACTACAAGAATAAATGAATTGGATAAAATAAAAAGCTCTCGGTTCTATATATGAACAACAAACTATCGCCGCTAGGAATGAAAAAAAAAAATGAACGGCCGGTTAAAAAATCGGGCTTTTTGAACGTTTTTCAAGATGAAAAAGTTTGATGAGCGTACCGGGAAACATCGATAGGCACGGTTCGGACGTACATGATCGACGTTACAATACAGCCCGTAAAAACGGAAGCAAAAAGGAAAAGGGAACATTTGGAGCAATGGATCGATGAAAAGAAAATCTCGCGCTAAACTTGAAACAGAGTTTATTTTACACCAATATGATGAAAAAGGAATGTGATAGTTTAATCTGAGATCTATCTAACTTTGTGATTTTCGTCTGTAAACGTTTGTCTTATATCTGTTCTATTAATAATATCGTGGATACAGCTCAATATTTAGGGTTTGTTCATAAATGACGCCACGATTTGAGCAGATGTTTTGGGTCCGTATCCCAACCTTTCTCCCATGTTCAGACAATGTCAGTCAGGCCCTCGAAGTTGACATTTCTCCTTACAAAACAGCTATTTTGTTCTACAGCATGTGTTGCTATTGGTTTGTCAAGATTAGCTTTGTTGAGAACTGAGTTTCTTCCAGGCAACTCTTCGGGGGAGGGGGTGGGTGGGCTCCCACACTACCGCCCCCAAAGAAAGTAGGATGTATATAGAAAATATAAACTTTTACCAGTGTCCCCCCCTCCGCCCCCCGGAAAATTTAGCCCCCTCCCCTCCTTGAAAAAAAGTCTGACAGCAACAATGGTTGAGAATTTTTTAAACATTTTTTAATTTACAAAAAAATACACTGCCGAAATCAATTTTAGCAATGACATTTTAAATGAAAAACAAAATCATCTCAAAAACGTTCTAGAATGTCGACGAAGCTGAGCCCTTCCCTCCCGCTCTACCTATGCAGGCTGATAAAATTGTGACTTCATTTGTAGATGACTGAATCAAAATGTATTGATGGTACAACACACGAGCAAGGAAAAGAAAATAATAAAAAATCTATGACGCCCCTTTTAAAAACGAAAGCTATGAAATAGACTGATATTGACTGATAAAATAGCTATCTATCCATGCTGGAACAAAGTTTCATAGCTCATGCATTAATTAAATGTCGAAGATATCAGCTGAATAATACGAATACTAACGGAGGTCTAAAAATAAAATTCATTTTTTAAACTTGAATTATAAAAATTTGGGTTTGATATAACACTGTAAACAATTTAATAAAAAAAAATGAAAAAAACTTTTAGAATGCTAAAAAGCGAAAAAAATTCAGGGGCGGCACCTACTCGATATCTGACCTGCAGTGATCGTACAATCCTCCCCAGCGTGTTGGCATCCTCCAGCCCCTCATGTCCTTCTCTCTGCTCAATCCTCACGATCTCCGAACACACGTCATCTTCATGGGGGCTCGTCTTCACTGATGGTTGCGGCGAGAGGCCGCCATTTTCTAGCTCGTCATCAACTGAACGTTTATCAGTAAGTTTGTCTCGAGATAAACTGGAGGACGCCATCAATGTCCACAGCCAGCCTGGTCAGGTCATGTCACCTGTGATAGTAAACATGTCAGTAGAATACAGAAGTAATAAACATTATGTCAGTACACATTATGTCAGTAGAATACAGTTGTAATAAACATTATGTCAGTACACATTATGTCAGTAGAATACAGTTGTAATAAACATTATGTCAGTACACATTATGTCAGTAGAATACAGTTGTAATAAACATAATGTCAGTACACATTATGTCAGTAGAATACAGTTGTAATAAACATTATGTCAGTACACATTATGTCAGTAGAATACAGAAGTAGTAAACATTATGTCAGTACACATTATGTCAGTAGAAAACATTTGTAGTAAACATTATGTCAGTAAACATTATGTCAGTAGAATAGAATTGTAGTAAACATTATGTCAGTAGAATACATTTGTAGTAAACATTATGTCAGTAGAATAGAATTGTAGTAAACATTATGTCAGTAGAATACATTTGTAGTAAACATTATGTCAGTAGAATGCAGTTGTAGTAAACATTATGTTAGTACACATTATGTCAGTAGAATACTGTTGTGTTAAACCTTATGTCAGTAGAATATTGCAGAAAACATTATACATTAGTAGCATATTGTAGTAAACATAAAATCTTAGTAGAATGCAGTTGAAAAAACATATGGTTGTAGAATCCAGTTGTAGGAAATATTTTATGTCTAAAATATGTATGATAAATACAGAAACTAAAATTTCCTGTTTAAAATCCATAGATCTACTCCTGACAGAGTTGACGTTTATTGTAAGACATTTATTAGCATGACTATCAAAAGTTTAAAAGTTAAAACACATTTGTATCTATAAACTGTTTATAAGTGAAAACATATTTGAATTAACTATAATGAGTCTATAACTTTTTAAAATCTTTTAGACTATTAACGGTTTATAAGTTAAAATATATTTATATGCCTATCAGTGTACAACATTCACCGCACAGCAATTGTTTTTTTTTTAAAGCAACGTTATTCAACTTAAGCAACCATGAGTAACTATTTATTACTCACATTTAAAACACGTGCCGGTGCGCACAGGTGTATAACCCGTTCCGCGAGTTGAGCAGTAAATTAAATAGATTAGCCACCCACAATTCGATTCAGACACAAATCCATTCACTTCAAAATCAATACATTTTTAAAAACAATCCACAGTGGTAAATTTGAAAGCTACAGTAAAGTGTTCACTATAACGTGAAGCAATAAAAAAAATTGACTCTGTTTACTTTTTATGACTGGGGAAAAACGGACGATTTAAATTTTTTGCAAGACAAGAAACATTTGAGAAGAAATCCTCGAAATATTCTCCGACATAATAGAATGTCAACCTAGAACCAAATGTGGGCTATATGAAGTCAATTTTAAATTACTAGTTTATTGTGAGTAGCTGTAGTATTAAACCATACTTATGGTATTTAGCTGTAATGCAGAACAAGAATGTAATGCATGTAGCTGTACTACAAAACCATAATTTCATGTAATGTAGCTATACTGCCGAGTCTGACTGTATGTAAGCCCTGCTGTGCTGTGGAGCTTGACGTATGTGGTAGCTCTACTTGAGAGCCTGACTTGATTAGATGCATCTGTACTACGGAGCCTAACTTTATTGCAACACGTTCTTACATTCACTAGACAGTTCAACTAATTAAATGACAACGCAACAAATCGATAGCAGCCAACGCGAAAAAATCAATACTGAATATTACAGCAGTCGAAAAAATAAAATCAGATTTCGTGACATCCAATAAGATCAAAGGCTAGCCCAACTATTTAATGGCGATCCTATTTAAGAACTCAATCTAAGAAAAACTATGATCAGGGCTAGAAAACACCATCCAATGACTCATGATTTTGCTCACATCAAACTATAATCAGGGCTAGAAAACACCATCCAATGACTCATGCTTTTGCTCACATCAAACTATGATCAGAGATAGAAAACACCATCCAATGACTCATGATTTTACTCACATCAAACTATAATCAGGGCTAGAAAACACCATCCAATGACTCATGATTTTGCTCACATCAAACTATGATCAGAGATAGAAAACACCATCCAATGACTCATGATTTTGCTTACATCAAACTATAATCAGAGATAGAAAACACCATCCAATGACTCATGATTTTGCTCACATCAAACTATGATCAGAGATAGAAAACACCATCCAATGACTCATGATTTTGCTCACATCAAACTATGATCAGAGATAGAAAACACCTTCCAATGACTCATGATTTTGTTCACATCAAACTATAATCAGAGATAGAAAACACCATCCAATGACTCATGCTTTTGCTCAAATCAAACTATGATCAGAGATAGAAAACACCATCCAATGACTCATGATTTTGTTCACATCAAAATATGATCAGAGATAGAAAACACCATCGATTGGCTTTTGATTGTATTTCAGCTTTGACAGTTATCTGAACTAATTAATAATGGGCTATATTTATTAACTTTCGACATAACAGGGTCCTTCTATTAACTTTCGACATAACAGGGTCCTTCTATTAACTTTCGACATAACAGGCTCCTTCGAATAACTTTCGACATAACAGGGTCATTCTATTTACTTTCGACATAACAGAGTCCTTCTATTAACTTTCGACATAACAGGGTCATTGTAATAACTTTTAACATAACAGGCTCCTTCTATTAACTTTTTTCATAACAGGGTCCTTCTAATAACTTTCGACATAACAGGGTCCTTCTATTAACTTTCGACATAACAGGGTCATTCTATTAACTTTCGACATAACAGGGTCCTTCTAATAACTTTCGACATAACAGTGTCATTCTATTAACTTTCGACATAACAGGGTCCTTCTAATAACTTTCGACATAACAGGGTCATTCTATTAACTTTCGACATAACAGGGTCCTTCTATTAACTTTCGACATAAAAGGGTCCTTCAAATAACTTTCGACATAACAGGGTCCTTCTATTAACTTTCGACATAACAGGGTCCTTCTAATAACTTTCGACATAACAGGGTCATTCTATTAACTTTCGACATAACAGGGTCCTTCTATTAACTTTCGACATAAAAGGGTCCTTCAAATAACTTTCGACATAAAAGGGTCCTTCAAATAACTTTCGACATAACAGGGTCCTTCTAATAACTTTCGACATAACAGGGTCATTCTATTAACTTTCGACATAACAGGGTCCTTCTATTAACTTTCGACATAACAGGGTCATTCTATTAACTTTCGACATAACACTAACAGGGTCCTTCTATTAACTTTCGACATAAAAGGGTCCTTCTAATAACTTTCGACATAACAGGGTCATTCTATTAACTTTCGACATAACAGGGTCCCTCTATTAACTTTCGACATAACAGGGTCCCTCTATTAACTTTCGACATAACAGGGTCCCTCTATTAACTTTCGACATAAAAGGGTCCTCTGGGTCCAGCGACTTAAATGCCCAACAAGACGGTAATGAATTATCAAGATATATTGAGATGGCGTAATACATTGTACTTCTAGTGTATGCCTTCAACTATGCCTAAACTTTGTCGAATATTCTTATATAAAACAACAGGGGATGGGAACTCGGGATATAGACATGATTTTTAAATCCATTTTAAATACTTAAACTTTTTAAAATAGAATAAAATCTCGTAGAAAAAAGAATTGCACACCAAGTGAACGCCAAATAAAATGTGCATAATAGTGCGGAATATTATTAGTACTTTATAAATTTACATTTGTTTTTTTGAAAAATCGGAAATAGCGTAAATTACTACTTCCGATCAACGGAAATGACTCAGAATTTGACAGAAGGTAGAGAATTAGATCTTTTACTTACATGTGAAATTTTATTTATCCATCTGAAATAGTACTCAAGTTATAGGCTTTTGAAAAATTCAAAGTCGAAAAGTACCACTTCCGGTTATCGGAATTCACTCAAAAGTTGATACGGATCTACGATTTTGATATAATACTTATATATGAAATTTCATCAACCTAGCTGTAACGGTACTCAAGTTATCGTGTTTACAGACACACAGACACACACAGACATACGGACAAGATTGCAAAACTATGTTTTTCCGACTCAGGAAGGTGTAAAACGTCGAGATCTGCAAAAATCTCTTTTTTTTGCACGATTACAAGACTTTCTCTATACCTCGTATGTACGAGAAAGTAAAAAAGAAATCATCAGGGTTATATTACAAATTTGGGATAAATATCTTTTAGCTTGACAAGCTTGGGATATGCGCTCCACTATCTTGATGGAACTGTTCAATCAACCCCAGGCCGCGTGAGCTTTAGTTAATGGAGGTTACGTGTTGTTTGAAACTCTTCTACTCTTCAAGTTTACGTGTTGTAACATGGCAGTTCAACTGTTGAAGTTTACGTGTTGTAACATGGCAGTTCAACTGTTAAAATGAAATTTACGAGTTGAAACGAGTCCTCAGCTGTTGATATTCACGTTTTGTAGCATGACTCTACTTCTCTCGATATTTACGGGTAAAAAAACGACTGTTTAACTGTTGAAATACGACAATTCAGTTTAAGAATAAGAAACAGTTGAATTGTGCGTATTGAAAAAAAAGGACAAAAAATTTTTAAAAAGTAATTCGCTTGTTCCGTTTTACACCAAGTAAAAAAAAAATGTGAGAGACCGTTATAGATAGCATACAAGAATGATGTCTGAAAATGAGAGACCATTATAGATAAAAGATTGACAAAGTCATGGCATAAAGCAGCCTCGGCGCACTGACCTCTATACTCTAGTTATATTGCTAGGAAAGGTCAGTAATATTTTATAATCTGCGATATGTCATAATGTATTATTTTTATTAGCATTTATTTTCAAACTGTAAATTAAATATTAAATATGAACGTTAAAAGCAGTGTACAGAACACAAGACAAACTGAACATATGACACTTCAAAACTGAACAGAGGACACTTCAAAACTGAACAGAGGACACTTCAAACTGAACGTAGGACACTTAAAAACTTCAACACTGAACATCGGATACTTCAACACTAAAAACAGGGCAATTCAACATTTAATTATAAAGTGGTGAACAAACAGCAACGTTTAACAGTTACGAACAATGTGCTATCACATCTATCGTTTACACGATGCTAAGAGCGTCTATCAGTTACAATGTGCTAACAGATCTATCAGTTACACTGTGCTTACAGATCTATCAGTTACACTGTGCTTACAGCATCTATCAGTTACACTGTGCTAACAGCATCTATCGGTAACAAACATAGCTAGCAGCATCTATTAGTAACAAACATAGCTAACAGCAGCGATCTGTTGCAAGCAGTGCTACCGTAAAGAAGCTGTCTTGCTTGTTAACAATCCTGGATAAAAAAAATTAGATCATTCTCAACAAGCTTTGTGTTGTCTCTCTCTCTCTCTCTTCTTTCCCCTTACCCACTTTTCGCCTCTGAAATCGAGATTACACACGCATCTGTTGTTTATATGCTCTCTTTATAAGCGGCCAGTGACGGGGCCGCACATGATGGTCAATAATTGATGCGGCCTAACTGATGCCTTCTCAAGTGTTCTTCTTGCGATCAATGGAAAAAAGTGTTTGTCAGAATTATCGACCGATTCTGTTCAGTCCTTTTTTTCTACGGTGTAATACAAGCTAAATAAATTTTGTTTGTGTAATTATAAACGCCTACCCCTGACGGCTATGATGATGTATCTGACAGCGAGTTTCTAGTTAATTAGATTAAAGTGAGCACAAGATCATATTTGATTTACCAATGTTCTGTCAACTAATAGATTCGAAACTAATCAGAGTAAAACAGTTGATGTAAAATTAACAACTTTTATAGCTTCTAGGTCGAGATGACATCAATGTTCACACTAACGTTTTTACGTCAAAACTATGTGAACGTTGAAAATTTGTTTTGAGAAATACAATACCGCTGAAATACCGAGTTCGAACCCCCGAGCAGATGAGGCTCGATAGATGGGGACAGCCACTCATCTAGGAGGGACAACTCCAAAATCAAACAACTGATGTCTTGTAGTTTATTCTTGGTTGGACAAAGGCTATGGAAGCAAACTAACGGCCTAAATGGCGCATAACCAGTTAACACGTATTGTGTTGGAGGGAATCCCTTTCAACACTAAAATTAAAAACGAAGAAGAAGAAAGTAATTGGCATTATCACTTCTTGATCTATACTTTCAGACATCCGCTTGCAGATCTATATTTTAAAGCTCAAACAATTCAATAAAATAAGAATAAATTCAGACTGCCTTAAATAGCGGCCCCTTCAGATTGGTCGGTTTAATATCTCTGCTTAAGGGGTGCAACTCCCTCCTTTTTCGGTCTGTTTAAAATCAATGCTCCAGGGATAATTGTAGAAAAGAAAAAAAAACGAGCGAAAAGCAATTTCATCTTTTAAAAAGGCTCTTGTAAAACGACAAAATGGGAGTTGTATTTTTAAAACTTGGAGATTTAATATATGAAAATGTATGCAAACACAAACACTATATATATATATATATATATATATATATATATATATATATATATATATATATATATATATATATATATGTATATATGTATATATATATATATATATATGCATATATATATGTATATATATGCATATATATATATATATATGCATATATATATATATATATATATATATATATATATATATATATATATATATATATATACTTACATTAATATGTATACGTATATACATATTTATAAGTATATATGTGTATATATACATACATAGATATATGGGAGGCAGGCGGTGTAGCTTCACTTTGTTCACACACTCGTTACATACCCTTTTTTCCCTAACTTCAATGGACAACTACTTGACTTGATGACTGGAACTTATCTAACTTCAATGGACAACTACTTGACTTGATGAATGGAACTTACCTAACTTCAATGGACAACTACTTGACTTGATGACTGGAACTTATCTAACTTCAATGGACAACTACTTGACTTGATGACTGGAACTTATCTAACTTCAATGGACAACTACTTGACTTGATGAATGGAACTTATCTAACTTCAATGGACAACTACTTGACTTGATGAATGGAACTTATCTAACTTCAATGGACAACTACTTGACTTGATGACTGGAACTTACCTAACTTCAATGGACAACTACTTGACTTGATGAATGGAACTTATCTAACTTCAATGGACAACTACTTGACTTGATGACTGGAACTTACCTAACTTCAATGGACAACTACTTGACTTGATGAATGGAACTTATCTAACTTCAATGGACAACTACTTGACTTGATGAATGGAACTTATCTAACTTCAATGGACAACTACTTGACTTGATGAATGGAACTTACCTAACTTCAATGGACAACTACTTGACTTGATGAATGGAACTTATCTAACTTCAATGGACAACTACTTGACTTGATGACTGGAACTTACCTAACTTCAATGGACAACTACTTGACTTGATGACTGGAACTTATCTAACTTCAATGGACAACTACTTGACTTGATGAATGGAACTTACCTAACTTCAATTTGACAACTACTTGACTTGATGAATGGAACTTATCTAACTTCAATGGACAACTACTTGACTTGATGACTGGAACTTATCTAACTTCAATGGACAACTACTTGACTTGATGAATGGAAGTTATCTAACTTCAATGGACAACTACTTGACTTGATGACTGGAACTTATCTAACTTCAATGGACAACTACTTGACTTGATGACTGGAACTTACCTAACTTCAATGGACAACTACTTGACTTGATGAATGGAACTTATCTAACTTCAATGGACAACTACTTGACTTGATGACTGGAACTTACCTAACTTCAATGGACAACTACTTGACTTGATGAATGGAACTTATCTAACTTCAATGGACAACTACTTGACTTGATGAATGGAACTTATCTAACTTCAATGGACAACTACTTGACTTGATGAATGGAACTTACCTAACTTCAATGGACAACTACTTGACTTGATGAATGGAACTTATCTAACTTCAATGGACAACTACTTGACTTGATGACTGGAACTTACCTAACTTCAATGGACAACTACTTGACTTGATGAATGGAACTTATCTAACTTCAATGGACAACTACTTGACTTGATGACTGGAACTTATCTAACTTCAATGGACAACTACTTGACTTGATGAATGGAACTTATCTAACTTCAATGGACAACTACTTGACTTGATGACTGGAACTTACCTAACTTCAATGGACAACTACTTGACTTGATGAATGGAACTTATCTAACTTCAATGGACAACTACTTGACTTGATGAATGGAACTTATCTAACTTCAATGGACAACAATGGAACTTAAATGGTAGTCTCATTGTTCGCTTCATTTTTTGTCACTGCTCTTCTCTCCGTGGTCTTTTCCTTTCTCGACACGCTTTTTTAAAAACTTTCACCAGTAGGCCGTTTAAATACATTAAATATGTATCGTTTGTGTAAGCACTTCGAGCAGGGGTAAGGTGATGTATATCAAATATGTTGTAGGAAGGTCGTAAGTTACTGTATATCAGGTATGCCGTTGACAGGCTGTAAAGTACTGTAGGAAGGTCATAAGGTTCTGAGCACAGGTTGTAATGTGATGTATATATTTCTCGAATATTCTTATATAAAATAACAGGGGATGGGAACTCGGGCTATAGACATGATTTTTAATCTATTTTAAATACTTAAAGTTTTAAAAATAGAATAAAATCTCGTAGACAAATTAATTGCACACCAAGTGAACGCCAAATAAAAAAGCGCATAATAGTGCGCAATATTATTAGTACTTTTAAAATTTACATTAGTTTTTTGAGAAATCAGAAGTAGCGTAAATTACTACTTCCGGTCAACGGAAATTACTCAAAATTTAACAGAAGGTAGAGAATTAGATCTTTTACTTACATGTGAAATTTCATTTATCTATCTGAAATAGTACTCAAGTTATAGGCATTTAAAAAATTCAAAGTAGGAAAAGTACCACTTCCGGTTATCGGAAATCGCTCAAAAGTTGATACGGATCTACGATTTTGATAAAATACTTATATATGAAATTTCATCAACCTAGCTGTAACGGTACTCAAGTTATCGTGTTTACACACGGACACACAGACAGACAGACAGACACACAGACATACGGCCAAGATCGCAAAATTATATTTTTCCGTATCAGTGAGGTGTAAAACGTCGAGATTTGTAAAAATCTCGATTTTTTTTAATTTTTTTTTTTGCACGATTACAAGACTTTCTCTATACTTCTTATTACCAGAAAGTAAAAAAGGACGTCAAGGGTGACACATTGATGGATTGAGTTGCAGAATAACTGACTGTTTAATGACTGACTTTCTTACTGACTACTTAGATGCATCATAGAATAATAGAATAAAAGTCCTAATACATAGGTGTAATGAAATTTTGTCGTCGATAACATTGGATTTAGCACAAAAGAAACGTTTCTCATTTCGCGGCCTGAGCTTGGGGCACCAGTTCATCATCCCACTTAGTTCCGGCTAGCAGCTCAATGAGATGACACCCCAATCAAGTCTTGACCGCTTGAGTTATAAACAGTACATTTGTACAGGCTCTATCGCGTGTTTTTGTAGGTAGATTCACGTGAGCTGTACACTTGTGGTATCTTGTAGATAGATTCACGTTAGCTGTACATTTTTGGTATCTTTATAACAGTATAAGCTGAAGAGTTTTCATGTTTTTGACAAATCGATATTCTCGTCAAGCCGCATTTTAACACGTTTTTAACACGTTTTTCTTAACTCAGCTTCGCGTTTGTTTGTTTGTTTGGATGTTTGTTGTTAAAATTGACATCGAAAATTAGCCCACTTCTGATTGCTCTAGAGATCTGAAATTCGGCATGTAGGCTACTTTCGCCTAACAATTTCAGATGCAATCATAAAAACTAGCAATTAGAGACCGTAATTAGCTTAATTTAATTACGCCCCAAGGACCATAAAATTGATTTCTAAAGATACCGACAAGACTGGAGGCCTATTGACACAGTTACTTCGGCCCCAATCGATGTGAGCGCGCTGGCCGTAATCGTATAGTGGTTAGTACTTCGCGTTGTGGCCGCGACAACCCAGGTTCGAATCCTGGTCGCTCAAGATTTTTAGTCCGTGTATTTATAAACACTTAGTCAAGTCATACTTAACCAAGTTATTAGATAAAGTAGAAAATAAACTATATAAAAAACTTTTTTAAAAACCACGTTTTTCATGCGTAGCAACGGACTAAAAAGGAGAAAATAAAATACTTAAAAAAAACTTTTTAAAAAAACACGTTTTTCTTGTGGACTAAAAAGTAGAAAATAAATGTTCATACATTTGATGACAAAAAACGTGGGTCGGGCAGATGGGTCGGGAAATTTGATGGTGAACGTACCCACGTTTTTTGTCATCAAATGTATGTAAATAGTTATTTTCTACTTTTTAGTCCACAAGAAAAACGTGGTTTTTTAAAAAGTTTTTTTTAAGTATTTTATTACTTAAATAACTAGTGGCTCCTCACCACAGTTTTGGGAGTTGATGGATCTCCCATACCAAGCAGCCATGCGGTCTACTGTATGACCACGCTACTCCTAAAGACACTCACACACACACACACACACACACATATATATATATATATATATATATATATATATATATATATATATATATATATATATATATATATATATATATATATATATATATATATATATATATCAGAAAATCGGTCAGGTAGTGTGTCAGTCCGTCCATCATTCCGTCTTCGCTATAGATTTTGGAACCATTAAAGTAAACACCACATACCGTGATTTTACTTGCATCGCATTGTCTTATTATAAGTATTGGAGTGGGGTCTATTTATGTAACGACTTAATTTTTTTTTAAACTCGACAAAGGTTTTACTCTTTGTTTACGTCAAAAAGAAAAGCGTGAAGACATAAACATGTTAAACGGATCAATGTCAAATATTTTAGCATGCATTCCTAGAAAAATTGATTCAATTTTAAAACAATAGTGTCGAATAAAACTAATCAATTAAAATGTTTAATAATTATGCCAGGGGAGGTAATTAATAAAAAAATTCAAATCCCGCTAAATATTATTATTAAAGTATTTAAGTTTTAATTTTTTTTTATTCCTGCCGCATTGAATATTACATGTTAAAGCTCGTAATTTAAATAGATTGATGTTAAGGTTGTTTATATTATTTTCTAATTATTTTATTTGTGTTATTTAAAGGGATGGTTAAAGTACAGAATATAGGAAAAGCTCTCTCTCGGAAAAATGTAATTTGATAAAGTGTTAGCGCTTGTGTTTGAGTTTGTGTTTGTTTGCGATGTTTTTTCTTTTGGAGTTTGTATTTGTGTTTAAATTTATGTTTACGTTTGCATGTAGCGTTTGCGTTGTATTTGCGTTTGGGTTTGTGTTTGCATTTGTGTTTGCATTTTGCGTTGTGTTTACGTTTCTGATTGAGTTTGCGATTGTTTGCGTTGTGTTTGCGTTTGTGTTGTATTTGCGTTTGGGTTTTTGTTTGCGTTTGTGTTTGCGTTTACGTTTGGGTTTGTTTTATAGCGATGACGGAATAACTGACACACTACCAGCAGCGTTATATTATAGATATATTTATATTTATATACATACACACACACATATATATATATATATATATATATATATATATATATATATATATATATATATATATATATATATATATATTGTTCTCTCGAAATGTGTTCAAGTGATTTCATTAGCATTAGCAACGCTATTACTAATTAAATAAACATTTAAAATCATAATTTCTATAGTGCTTTCA
Source organism: Physella acuta (assembly GCF_028476545.2). Classification (NCBI taxonomy): domain Eukaryota; kingdom Metazoa; phylum Mollusca; class Gastropoda; family Physidae; genus Physella; species Physella acuta. The sequence continues at coordinate 1,635,296 of NW_026731854.1, forward strand.
TCTGGTTGTCATGTTGGGCTTTCTGTGTATTTATTTTCATATTAAAGTATTTTAAAATTGTAAATATATAATTGTTCATAGTACATTTTTTAAAATTATTATTTTACGTATTTATTTCCTTAGTATTTTGTTATTTCAAATGCTACAGACAATATGACTAAAAAGTTTTGCTTTAAGTAGCCCTAATCAGTATCTTAAGATATATTCCGACATCACGACAATGTTTTGTCCCTTACCAGTTGGTATTAGCTCTGAAGGCGCTCAAAGCCGATCGAGGGGTGCTACAATTTCTTTACCGCCACTTTTGTTTTGGTAATCTTTAAATTTAACTAATATTTAACCACTTATTCAAAAGCGAATTAGTTTACAACAAAGATATTTATTTTCAACTCATATATTATGCAATTATTATTTGACCAATGATAGACAAGCGGCCAGGCTACCTAATGTGCATTGTGACAAGCGGCCAAGCTACCTAATGTACATTGTGACAAGCGGTCAGGCTTCCAAATGCATAAGCGATCAGGCTACCTAATGTGCATTGTAATAAGCGGCCAGGCTACCTTCTATACATTGTGACAAGCGGCCAGGCTACCTTCTATACATTGTGACAAGCGATCAGGCTACCTAATGTGCATTGTTATAAGCGGCCAGGCTACCTTCTATACATTGTGACAAGCGGTCAGGCTACCTTCTATACATTGTGACAAGCGGTCAGGCTACCTTCTATACATTGTGACAAGCGGCCAAGCTACCTAATGTACATTGTGACAAGCGGCCAGGCTACCTAATGTACATTGTGACAAGCGGTCAGGCTTCCAAATACATAAGCGATCAGGCTACCTAATGTGCATTGTAATAAGCGGCCAGGCTACCTTCTATACATTGTGACAAGCGGTCAGGTTACCTTCTATACATTGTGACAAGCGGTCAGGCTACCTTCTATACATTGTAACAAGCGGTCAGGCTTCCTAATGTACATTGTAATAAGCGGCCTGGCTACCTAATGTACGTTGTGACAAGCGGTCAGGCTACCTAATGTACATTGTAATAAGCGGTCAGGCTACCTAATTTACATTATGAAAAGCGACCAGGCTACATTCTAGACACTGTGACAAAGTGGCTTCTTTAGGTTAAAATTTAGTGCATGTAAGGTTTGGTAGTTTATTGTATGCTAGGTTTGATTAAAATTTAGTGTATGTTAGGTTTGGTTAAAGTTTAGTGTATGCAAGAATGTAAGGTTTTGTTAAAGTTGAACTTATGCAATAATGTAAGATTTGGTTAAAGGTTAGTGTATGCAAGAATGTAATGTTTGGTTAGAGGTTAGCATATGTAAGAATGTAAGGTTTGGTTAAAGGTTAGTGTAAGAATGTTAGGTTTGGTTAAATGTTAGCGTATGCAATAATAATTTTGTTTTAGTTAAAAGCTAGTAAATGCAAGAATGTTAGGTTTGGTTAAAGGTTAGTGAAAGCAAGAATCAGTGTCGGAAAGTTAAATAAAAGGCTCCCCGCAAAACATATTTTTTTTATAGCATTTCATGTTTGAAAAGAAAAAATTAAAAATAAACCGAGAGTGATCTCCCCTACACTGTCTAGAATATTCTTATATAAAACAACAGGGGATGGCAACTCGGGATACAGACATGATTTTTAATTACTTATACTTTAAAAAATTGAATAGAATCTCGTAGAAAAAAAGAATCGCTCACTAAGCGAACGCAAAATAAAATGTGTATAATAGTGCGGAATATTATTAGTACTTTATAAATTCACATGCGTTTTTCGAGAAATCGGAAATAGCGTAAATTACTACTTACGGTCAACGGAAATTACTCAAAATTTAGTGGAAATCGCTGAAAAGTTGATACGGATCTACAAATTCGATATAATACTTGTATATGAAATTTCATCAACCTTTGCTGTAATGGTACTCAGGTTATCGTGTTTACAGACACACACAGACACACACACACACACAGAGAGACATACGGACAAGATTGCAAAACTATGTTTTTCCGACTAATGGAGGTGTAAAACGTCGAGATTTGCAACAATCTCGATTATTATTTTTTTTGCATGATTACAAGGCTTTCTCTATACTTCATATATACTTGAAAGTAAAAAGGGAAAAAGGTCATGGAAGCAGTATGAACGTTTACCTACTATTTAAACTACAGCTCATGTTGATTTATAAAATATTTTTCAATGCAACAGTATGGTAGGTGACTGCTATGGTAGACCTGTATTTTGTTTTTACAAAACCACTTCAAGGTGCACAAAAATCATTATTAATAAAAAAAAATTGGTCATTTTTTTAGAAACATAAACAGAATAATAATTAATAGTGTCTAGCAGAATTTCACGGCAGTTCCCAACTAGCAGTAAGATGAAATCTCAAGTACTCACAAGAATGCACTCTTATTGAGACAGATACATTGTAACTGGATGCCTAAACTGTCTAGTTTTGATAGTGCCACGAAATTTAAGCGACCTCGACAATAACAAAACTGTTATAAAAACAAAGTATTGAATAAAAAGCTTACCTAACTTATATAATCCTTGTACTTTTGAGTGAAAGAGCAAAATTTGAGTGCAAAAGAAGTTGGTGCTGTTAATAATCCATAGCGCTGTCAGTAACCAGCCAGTGGCCTACCTGCTTAACACAACTCGTCGAGTGTCCAGCCTGACGACTGGTGAGCCGGCCCTCGCCTCACGGACTCAGGTGACGCGCTCCGCTTAGAGCACGCTGTGTGCTTGTGGACAGCGTAGAAATAAGGGAAAGCGTGCCGAAAGTAATAGGCAGCTCCTGGTCGAGCTGATGAACTTACCAGATCGATGGGTTCAATTGGTCAGTTGACATCTGTAGGCCAAACTCTAACACACGCCACGTTTACCAGTGATCAATCATTCATAGGTTTTATGGTTTGGTTTAGTTTAAACTTTTCGTCCCATTTGAAGCAATCTTTGTTTTCATCCATAGAGTTCCATTCTACGTCAAGTCCATACCGCATAGGTCAATTGATGCTGCTTATTCAAACTGTAGCTCAGTAATCGATAACGTCCAACCTCAAGTATCGTCATGAGATAAAAAAAAAACACAAGTGCACCCACCCAAGTAATTCGGTTCTCAGCTAATGTTGACATCGGTTCCCAAGGCAACCGAAAGAATATTTTCCTATTGCTGCGGCGGTTACCAAGTGTTACCAATAAAAGTGAAATATGGGTCAGAGCATTCGTAAATAGGAAATTTTATGCAGAAAACGAGTACAGATTTTTTTTAAAGATTTTTTTTTTAAGTTTCAGATGCATACATTTATATAGTTGTTTACTTATATGCTACTTTAGTTTTATTACAATATATTTCATGACAGCAATATTAGAGACAATAAGAGAAAGGATGGATGGAGTAAAAACAAGTATTTAAAAAAAAATCACATACACACATAGTTAGTCACATTGCGCACAGATAAACCACATAGTCCCATATTTACAAGAATATATAAGAATAAGTGTACGCATAATTATGTTTACGATTGTAGAACAGGTAGGAGGTACACGTATACATTCGTGTATATATGTATGTGTGTGTGTGTCTATGTGGGTATGTGTGTGTCTGTGTGTGTATGTTTGTGTCTTTGTGTGTGTGTCTGTGTGTGTGTGTATACGTGTGTATGTCTCTCTCTCTCTCTCTCTCGCTCCCTCTTTCAACCGGGGGGGGGGGGGAGGACTAAAATTTCCGGGGGGCGGACACTGTTAAAAGTATGTTTTCTATATAAATTCCATTTTGGTCGTGGGGGGGGGGGTGTGGATGGATGGACGGATGGATGAATGGATGGATGGATGGACGGACAGACAGACAGACTGATAAATGTCCATATAGAGATGTATGGTCAGCTAGACGGACGGACTGACAAACAGACAGATATATCTATAGATACATAGATGTATGGAGATATAGAGATATAAAGATGTAGAGATATAGAGATAGATATAGAGATATCGATATAGATATATAGATAAACATATATTGATAGATGTTATTTAGATTTTATATATATATATATATATATATATATATATATATATATATATATGTTTAGATGTATAATTTTATATTTTATAGTTATATATATATATATATATATATATATATATATATATATATATATATATATATATATATATATATATATATGCCTATATATGCTTGTAAATGTACAGCCTATGAAGTCGCTTTTTTTACATTGGAGAGACCATCTTATTTATTTTGGCCCAGCCATGTAATATGTCTAGCTGGCTGTGGAAGTCTGGTCGATACAGCATCGATCGAGTTGTTTGAAAATCCACTGACTTTTACTTTATAAAATGAATCTTTTAAACAGCGACACCTAAACAGCTTCGCAATAACTGAATATCTTAAAGGACATTCCAGTCTGTGGCATTCTCTTGAAAACCTCCATTAAAATGTTTCAAGCTTATTCGATAGCAGTATCACAATGAACAGTGAAATGTGGAAGTCTGCCTGATGTAAGGAGTTGAATAAAGCAACAAAGCTTATAAAACAGATATAGCGCCGTAGCCTCAGTTGTCACCCAATGAGGTAACTGTAGCTTACTTCCACAGGACTAGATTATATATATATATATATATATATATATATATATATATATATATATATATATATATATATATATATATATATATATATATAGATAGATAGATACAGATATGTTTGTGTGCAGTCCTATACTCACAGATTTATGGTTTGATTTGCTATGCTCCACAAGGAGTAAAGAGAATGAGGTCAAATAAATTGACAAATTGACAGACAGTGTCAACGAGATCTGAAATATATCAAGCATCAAGCAGCAGAGTGGTCACACATTGGGACACAAAAGACCTTTTAAGACTCGGTCTGTTTTACTTAAATTCAAAAGCTCATTACGAGTCATTAGCCATGGAGAGATATACATTTTCTAACAAAATTAACTGCAGTGAATATCATAGTTTCAACAGTTCTGATTGTCTCAATAATGTGCAATACGATCCATTCAACCGTTCTGATTGTCTCCATAATGCGCAATACGGTCTTCATAATGTTCGTTCTCGCGTTTGACTAAAAATTGTGAACGTTCACAGACAGCGCATAAACGATCATAGTTCAAATGTAGAACCTGCTAGAGAATTGGAAGGGTTGGGGCGTCATTATACGACGTCATACACTTCAATGGGGAGGGGGCGGGGGGGAATGTGGTATAGTACAAGTCTAGTTCTCATGAATGTTAATATAAACGTAGCGATGTTTTTGTAAAATATTAATGCTTGGTCGATTGATCAGTTATATAGATTTTGTACTAATTGATACTAAATATTATGGTATAAATATTATTTTTTTAAGTTTTATGTAACAATATGTTAGTCCTATTTTAAAATTAACTTTTCTAAATGTCACAATCAATGCCTTTTACGTAGGCCTACGGACTATTTGTCGGCGGGAAAGAGAAAATACGAAACATCACAGCCTTGTATATTTTCTCAACGGACAAATAAAATATTATACTCAGCTGTTATTATTTGGTGTGCAAGTCAAAGCTAAAATGCGTTTTTTAACGACTTATGTTATTCGACTTTTAAATTAAATCTATGTGGTTTTGTTTTTGAAAATAATGACTAGTATTATTGGACTTTCATAACTAGCTACAAGGGAACTAATTACATTTCTGGCTGATCAACAAAACAACATGTCTTTTTGTTCTACACACTCGCTATTATCAGCAGCTGCGACCAGTGTTTCTTCCAGACTTTTTTCTCCGGGGGGGCACTTGAAATTTTCGGGGGGGCGGTAGACTTTCTTCGGAGGGGCGGACACTGTTAAAAGTATATATTTTCTATATAAATTATATAAATTTCATTTCGTTCGGGGGGGGGGGGGCGGTAAAAATTTTTCGGGGGGGGGGGGGGGCTTCGCCCCCCCCGAAGAGATGCCTGGAAGAAACTCTGGCTGCGACCGTTTTTCTACGTGCAGGTCAGAGACAAATAGCATTTAATTACTGCCCTGTGATTGATGTGTGGACCTAAACAAACATTATTGTTGAAGACTTGTTTTGAAAAAAAAACAATACAGCTAAGAAAGAAAATGTTACCATTGCAATGAATTGTATTTTCTATTGCCCAGTCTACGATTGTATAGACGGAGCTATTGAGATGGCCGTAGCTGTTTACTTATAGAAAACAATTCTACCTGCCTCATCATAACATGTTGTTGGTGATGATTCATGTAGTTATAACATTTAAAACGAATGCTATCAGACAAATAGGCCTACAATATAGATTTTTCGAAATAATTTTAGATGCTGTAATTTGGCGAAAATTAAGTGAAAAGATTTATAGGAATCCTGTTGAACGTAGTAGTGAAGAAGATTCCGCCCCAAGTAGAATTTGGAAAGGTGTTATTAGTTACTAGATTCCCAACTGACTTGAACCAGAAAACCCTAATCCGGCTGTAGCCTCAAACACCATCACCGCTTTCAGCAATATCTTTATTTATTCCAAAATCGATGGTGAGGGCTTTAAATACATTTGTTCAACGACTGGTCCGGAGAGATGCATTGACCAGCTGTGTCCATTCGCAGCATGAGCCATGGCTTGGGGTCATTTGTTAGAAAAAAAAATAGAATCAGGAAGATTTATGGTTTAAGAAAATCGATGGCACTACAAGTCCAATATTTACACCCTTGTTGCTTTCTTTTCAATAGAAGGGCTCCCTTTTGTTTCCTTAACATGTTAAAACTTTTTTTTATTAAATTTTAGCTTTTTTAAAAAATACAAATGACTTTGTAATATAATATGACTTCCTCATTTCCGTGTAGGATATCACAATTCTGCATTGTAGTATATTATATTACGTGTGAATGATTTTAAGAATTAAACTAATTGTAGATTTTAATTCATATTTTATTGAGTTACCCCAACATTAAACATAAAGGAGGTGAACCAAACTGATTCTCATCTGCATATTTAATATTTAGTAACCACCAGAATTTCATCAGCAGAAGTGGCATCTAAACAGCAGACAGAGAAATCAGAAGTGGTATTCCAAAAACAGACAGAGAAACCAGAAGTGGCATCTCAACAACAGACAGAGAAATCAGAAGTGGTATCTCAACATCAGAGAAATCAGAAGTGGCATTTCAACAACAGTTCAATATATTGTGAGCTACATCTTAGTGAGCCTTATTGTGTTAGATTCTTTATATATATATATATATATAAATATATATATATATATATATGTGTGTGTGTGTGTGTGTGTGTTCTATTGAACTATTGAACATATTTAGCAATCTTTTCCCTGTGGATGTATCGTAGACTGCCTGAGTTAACAATATCTGCCTGTTAGTACACTGATGGTAGGTGCATTGACATATGTTTAACTTTCAATATTTCACTATTTGCATTTGTTTCTGATGTTCTCAATCGTCAAACTACATCTGCCTCAAAATTTTATTTACTAAGTAATATAACCTATAACACACACGCATATATATATTTTTCTATCAAGTATCTACAACTAGTGACAAAGGCATCTGTGTAAGCGTGAGGGCTACTTCTCCCATCTCCCAATGGACCTCCCCACATGAAATAATCTCGCTTGAAATTAAATTAAAGATACCGTGATAAAGAGCTTGCGTCGTTTTATTTTTACAATTTCAAAATATAATAAATATTTATATAATAAAAAACAACCTTAAGGTCTTAGATTATAAGTAATATAACCTATTAAATAACCACAGCGGAAAATAATGTGAAGATTTTTTTAATTCAATTTTTATTTTTTCAACAGTTGACTAACACATTTTTTCAAGCAGCTTATAGGGCTCCTCGTGCCGTATTGCCCTGCCAATGAAACTTGTTTATATTATATAACATGAATTCTAAAATTTGTCCAAGGGAGTTAACACATGATAAATTCACGTTTATTAAATCCTGGAGGTTATCACAAGGTGATTTGTTAATAGTCATAACAACAAACACAAATAATAATAAACGCTTTGGCATTATGCATTTAAATCTCTTTTCAATACAATAAATATTGTTGATTTATTTCTAACTGGAGGTAGTATTTAAAAATGAATGAATCTCACAAGTGCCAGATCCCCAGTGATAAACATTAATGTAGCCGCATCTCCCTATGTGATTTCCTGCATGATATGGAGAAGTTACTGCTGCATCTCCAGAACAATTGATATCTAAACTAGTACCAGTCTCCCATCCGTTGGATAGAACCCCTTTAAACTCAAAAAATCCATTGTAAGACCTTGAGCAGTCCATGTCCACATCTAATATCCAGTAGTGGTCACCATATCTAAAGACAAGATTATATGATAAATAAACCGGGAGTGATCTCCCCTAAACTTTCTCGAATATTCTTATATGAAACAACAGGGAATGGCAACTCGGAATAGACATGACTTTTAATCCAGTTTAATTACTTAAACTTTTTAAAATAGAATAAAATCTCGTAGAAAAAAAGAATTGCACACCAAGTGAACGTCATATAAAAAATGCAAAATAGTGCGGAATATTATTAGTACTTTATAAATTCACATGCGTTTTTTTTTTTTGAAAAATCGGAAATAGCGAAAATTATTACTTCCGGTCAACGGAAATTACTCAAAATTTGACAGAAGACAGCGAATTAGATCTTTTGCTTACATCTGAAACGTTATAGGCTTTTTGAAAAATTGAAAGTAAAATCAATTCCATTTCCGTTTATCGGAAATCGCTGAAAAGTTGATACAGAATTACAGATTTGATTTAATACTTGTATATGAAATTTCATCAACCTAAGATTAACGGTACTCAAGTTATTGTGTTCACAGACACACATACACCAACAGACTTACGGACAAGATTGCAAAACTATGTTTTTCCGATTCAGGGAAGTGTCAAACGTCGTGATTTACAAAAATCTCGATTTTTGTTTTGCACGATTACAATACTTTCTCTATACTTTGTATACGAGAAAGTAAAAATGTAGAATAAACAAATAATATTAGATAGATATAATGAAGATATATAAAAATGAGATAAAATAAGACAGATCTGTGTGGTAGGGGCCAAACTGATCTATGTGGTAGGGGCCAAACAGATCTGTGTGGTAGGGGCCAGACTAAACAGATCTGTGTGGTAGGGGCCAAACAGATCTGTGTGGTAGGGGCCAGACTAAAACAGATCAGTGAGGTAGGGGCCAAACAGATCTGTGTGGTAGGGGCCAAACAGATCTGTGTGGTAGGGGCCAGACTAAACAGATCTGTGTGGTAGGGGCCAAACAGATCTGTGTGGTAGGGGCCAAACAGATCTGTGTGGTAGGGGCCAGACTAAACAGATCTGTGTGGTAGGTGCCAGACTAAACAGATCTGTGTGATAGGGGCCAGACTAAACAGATCTGTGTGGTAGGGGCCAAACAGATCTGTGTGGTAGGGGCCAGACTAAACAGATCTGTGTGGTAGGGGCCAGACTAAACAGATCTGTGTGGTAGGGGCCAAACAGATCTGTGTGGTAGGGGCCAGACTAAACAGATCTGTGTGGTAGGGGCCAAACAGATCTGTGTGGTAGGGGCCAGACAGATCTGTGTGGTAGGGGCCAAACTAAACAGATCTGTGTGGTAGGGGCCAAACAGATCTGTGTGGTAGGGGCCAGACCAAACAGATCTGTGTGGTAGGGGCCAGACTAAACAGATCTGTGTGGTAGGGGCCAGACTAAACAGATCTGTGTGGTAGGGGCCAGACTAAACAGATCTGTGTGGTAGGGGCCAGACCAAACAGATCTGTGTGGTAGGGGCCAGACTAAACAGATCTGTGTGGTAGGGGCCAAACAGATCTGTGTGGTAGGGGCCAGACTAAACAGATCTGTGTGGTAGGGGCCAAACAGATCTGTGTGGTAGGGGCCAGACCAAACAGATCTGTGTGGTAGGGGCCAGACTAAACAGATATGTGTGGTAGGGGCCAAACAGATCTGTGTGGTAGGGGCCAGACAGATCTGTGTGGTAGGGGCCAGACTAAACAGATCTGTGTGGTAGGGGCCAAACAGATCTGTGTGGTAGGGGCCAGACTAAACAGATCTGTGTGGTAGGGGCCAAACAGATCTGTGTGGTAGGGGCCAGACTAAACAGATCTGTGTGGTAGGGGCCAGACTAAACAGATATGTGTGGTAGGGGCCAAACAGATCTGTGTGGTAGGGGCCAGACAGATCTGTGTGGTAGGGGCCAGACTAAACAGATCTGTGTGGTAGGGGCCAAACAGATCTGTGTGGTAGGGGCCAGACTAAACAGATCTGTGTGGTAGGGGCCAGACTAAACAGAGCTGTGTGGTAGGGGCCAGACTAAACAGATCTGTGTGGTAGGGGCCAGACTAAACAGATCTGTGTGGTAGGGGCCAGACTAAACAGATCTGTGTGGTAGGGGCCAGACTAAACAGATCTGTGTGGTAGGGGCCAGACTAAACAGATCTGTGTGGTAGGGCCAAACAGATCTGTGTGGTAGGGGCCAGACTAAACAGATATGTGTGGTAGGGGCCAAACAGATCTGTGTGGTAGGGGCCAAACAGATCTGTGTGGTAGGGGCCAGACTAAACAGATCTGTGTGGTAGGGGCCAGACTAAACAGATCTGTGTGGTAGGGGCCAGACTAAACAGATCTGTGTGGTAGGGGCCAGACTAAACAGATATGTGTGGTAGGGGCCAGACTAAACAGATCTGTGTGGTAGGGGCCAGACTAAACAGATCTGTGTGGTAGGGGCCAAACAGATCTGTGTGGTAGGGGCCAAACAGATCTGTGTGGTAGGGGCCAGACTAAACAGATCTGTGTGGTAGGGGCCAGACTAAACAGATCTGTGTGGTAGGGCCAAACAGATCTGTGTGGTAGGGGCCAGACTAAACAGATCTGTGTGGTAGGGGCCAGACTAAACAGATCTGTGTGGTAGGGGCCAGACTAAACAGATCTGTGTGGTAGGGGCCAGACTTAACAGATCTGTGTGGTAGGGGCCAGACTAAACAGATCTGTGTGGTAGGGCCAAACAGATCTGTGTGGTAGGGGCCAGACTAAACAGATCTGTGTGGTAGGGGCCAAACAGATCTGTGTGGTAGGGGCCAGACAGATCTGTGTGGTAGGGGCCAAACTAAACAGATCTGTGTGGTAGGGGCCAAACAGATCTGTGTGGTAGGGGCCAAACAGATCTGTGTGGTAGGGGCCAGACCAAACAGATCTGTGTGGTAGGGGCCAGACTAAACAGATCTGTGTGGTAGGGGCCAAACAGATCTGTGTGGTAGGGGCCAGACTAAAGAGATCTGTGTGGTAGGGGCCAAACAGATCTGTGTGGTAGGGGCCAGACCAAACAGATCTGTGTGGTAGGGGCCAGACAGATCTGTGTGGTAGGGGCCAAACAGATCTGTGTGGTAGGGGCCAAACAGATCTGTGTGGTAGGGGCCAGACCAAACAGATCTGTGTGGTAGGGGCCAGACTAAACAGATCTGTGTGGTAGGGGCCAAACAGATCTGTGTGGTAGGGGCCAGACTAAACAGATCTGTGTGGTAGGGGCCAGACTAAACAGATCTGTGTGGTAGGGGCCAAACAGATCTGTGTGGTAGGCGCCAGACAGATCTGTGTGGTAGGGGCCAGACTAAACAGATCTGTGTGGTAGGGGCCAGACTAAACAGATCTGTGTGGTAGGGGCCAGACTAAACAGATCTGTGTGGTAGGGGCCAGACAGATCTGTGTGGTAGGGGCCAAACAGATCTGTGTGGTAGGGGCCAAACAGATCTGTGTGGTAGGGGCCAGACTAAAGAGATCTGTGTGGTAGGGGCCAAACAGATCTGTGTGGTAGGGGCCAGACTAAACAGATCTGTGTGGTAGGGGCCAGACTAAACAGATCTGTGTGGTAGGGGCCAGACTAAACAGATCTGTGTGGTAGGGGCCAGACTAAACAGATCTGTGTGGTAGGGGCCAAACAGATCTGTGTGGTAGGGGCCAGACTAAACAGATCTGTGTGGTAGGGGCCAAACAGATCTGTGTGGTAGGGGCCAGACTAAACAGATCTGTGTGGTAGGGGCCAGACTAAACAGATCTGTGTGGTAGGGGCCAGACTAAACAGATCTGTGTGGTAGGGGCCAGACTAAACAGATCTGTGTGGTAGGGGCCAGACTAAACAGATCTGTGTGGTAGGGGCCAGACTAAACAGATCTGTGTGGTAGGGGCCAGACAGATCTGTGTGGTAGGGGCCAAACTAAACAGATCTGTGTGGTAGGGGCCAAACAGATCTGTGTGGTAGGGGCCAAACAGATATGTGTGGTAGGGGCCAGACTAAACAGATCTGTGTGGTAGGGGCCAGACTAAACAGATCTGTGTGGTAGGGGCCAAACAGATCTGTGTGGTAGGGGCCAGACTAAACAGATCTGTGTGGTAGGGGCCAGACTAAACAGATCTGTGTGGTAGGGGCCAGACTAAACAGATCTGTGTGGTAGGGGCCAGACTAAACAGATCTGTGTGGTAGGGGCCAAACAGATCTGTGTGGTAGGGGCCAAACAGATCTGTGTGGTAGGGGCCAGACTAAACAGATCTGTGTGGTAGGGGCCAAACAGATCTGTGTGGTAGGGGCCAGACTAAACAGATCTGTGTGGTAGGGGCCAGACTAAACAGATCTGTGTGGTAGGGGCCAGACTAAACAGATCTGTGTGGTAGGGGCCAGACTAAACAGATTTGTGTGGTAGGGGCCAGACTAAACAGATCTGTGTGGTAGGGGCCGGACAGATCTGTGTGGTAGGGGCCAGACTAAACAGATCTGTGTGGTAGGGGCCAAACAGATCTGTGTGGTAGGGGCCAGACTAAACAGATCTGTGTGGTAGGGGCCAAACAGATCTGTGTGGTAGGGGCCAGACTAAACAGATCTGTGTGGTAGGGGCCAGACTAAACAGATCTGTGTGGTAGGGGCCAAACAGATCTGTGTGGTAGGGGCCAGACTAAACAGATCTGTGTGGTAGGGGCCAGACTAAACAGATCTGTGTGGTAGGGGCCAAACAGATCTGTGTGGTAGGGGCCAGACAGATCTGTGTGGTAGGGGCCAGACTAAACAGATCTGTGTGGTAGGGGCCAGACAGATCTGTGTGGTAGGGGCCAAACAGATCTGTGTGGTAGGGGCCAGACAGATCTGTGTGGTAGGGGCCAGACTAAACAGATCTGTGTGGTAGGGGCCAGACTAAACAGATCTGTGTGGTAGGGGCCAGACAGATCTGTGTGGTAGGGGCCAGACTAAACAGATCTGTGTGGTAGGGGCCAAACAGATCTGTGTGGTAGGGGCCAGGCTAAACAGATCTGTGAGGTAGGGGCCAGACTAAACAGATCTGTGAGGTAGGGGCCAGACTAAACAGATCTGTGTGGTAGGGGCCAGACTAAACAGATCTGTGAGGTAGGGGCCAGACTAAACAGATCTGTGTGGTAGGGGCCAAACAGATCTGTGAGGTAGGGGCCAGACTAAACAGATCTGTGTGGTAGGGGCCAGACTAAACAGATCTGTGAGGTAGGGGCCAAACAGATCTGTGTGGTAGGGGCCAAACAGATCTGTGAGGTAGGGGCCAGACTAAACAGATCTGTGAGGTAGGGGCCAGACAGATCTGTGTGGTAGGGGCCAGATTACATTACCAGATATTACCTATAGATTACCACCAGATATAATAAGGCAGACCTACAGATGATCACCAGAACTACAGATGACCACCAGACCTACAGATGACCACCAGATATAATACAGCAGACCTACAGATGGCCACCAGATATAATACAGCAGATCTACAGATGACCACCAGACCTACAGATGACCACCAGATATAATACAGCAGACCTAAAGATGACAACCAGATATAATACAGCAGACCTACAGATGGCCACCAGATATAATACAGCAGAACTACAGATGACCACAAGATATAATACAGCAGACCTACAGATGACCACCAGACCTACAGATGACCACCAGATATAATACAGCAGACCTAAAGATGACAACCAGATATAATACAGCAGACCTACAGATGACCACCAGATATAATACAGCAGACCTTCAGATGACCACCAGATATAATACAGCAGACCTACAGATGACCACCAGATATAATACAGCAGACCTTCAGATGACCACCAGATATAATACAGCAGACCTACAGATGACCACAAGATATAATACAGCAGACCTACAGATGACCACCAGACCTACTGATGACCACCAGACCTAGAGATGACCACCAGACCTACAGATGACCACCAGATATAATACAGCAGACCTACAGATGATCACCAGACCTACAGATGACCACCAGAACTACAGATGACCACCAGATATAATACAGCAGACCTACCGATGACCACCAGACCTACAGATGACCACCAGATATAATACAGCAGACCTACAGATGACCACCAGATATAATACAGCAGACCTACAGATGACCACCAGACCTACAGATGACCATCAGATATAATACAGCAGACCTACAGATGACCACCAGATATAATACACCACACCTACAGATGACCATTAGACCTACAGATGACCACCAGATATAATACAGCAGACCTACAGATGACCACCAGATATAATACACCAAACTTATATATGACCACTAGATATAATATAGAAGATAAAAAGATGATCAGTAGGCTTAAAAGAGAAATGGTAAAAACTTGAATAAGATTATACAAAACATCTGTATAAAACCTTATGACTTACGTATTTAAAGGATCATAATATTTAGAGCCTCTTACGCTGCTTGTCCATTGGCCTGGTGATCCCTGCGCCAACTGAAAAGGTGAAAAGAAAATGGTTTGGTGACAATCAAATCTGATTTACATTTTACATAGTACTGTATATTGTAGGCATCACTATTAATTTTTAGCAACACATTTTAATATCAGATGTAACTTGTCTAAAAAAAATTTTAAGCAGCTACTATAACTCTTTAAAAAAAAAAGAATTACAGTAGCACCATGCTTCTCCTGTGTAGGTTCTGGACCAAACCAATCTAAAAAATTGTCCCCTTTAGCCCAGGAATCTCTGGCAGGCGTAGCTTCTAAAACTTGTAGCTGTCTGTGGCGAATTGGAATGACACATGGGTTGGTTTCAAAATCATAGGTTTCACAAGCTGAAAAAAGTTTAGTTCTGAAAAGAATCTGAATTGTGGCTGTTACAAATATTTTATCATCCAGGGACTACAATACTGATAAATGCCATAATCCTAGGGATTAACTGTTTTCCACATAAAAATCACATCAAATTAAACAGGAGATAGAAGACAAATTTTCATAAATACCTTTTGGATCAGAAATTCTGCTTGAGGTTATTCCTCCCCTGAAAAAAACATCCTCTCCAGGGTTAGTTCGCCTCTCTAAAAATACAACAGTTCTGTGCCAGCCAAGTATCGTCTGAGGTTCTGTGGTAGTACTCAACTCATCTGTAGTTGGATGTGTGTAACCATCAGTACTCCACTCATCCGTAGTTGAATGTGTGTAACCATCAGTACTCCACTCATCCGTAGTTAAATGTGTGTAACCATCAGTACTCCACTCATCCGTAGTTGAATGTGTGTAACCATCAGTACTCCACTCATCGGTAGCTGGATGTGTGTCTCCATTGGTAAAAAGGTTTGAATTTTCATATGTGAACTCAGGGGTAGATGTATTGTAACTCTCTGTTGTCCATTCATCAGTGAGCAAAACACTCCCATCTGTTGTTACCTCTTCAGTAAAGTTATCTAAATGATTGTTAAATAATTGTTTTTTAAACTTGTGGCAATTTAGTAGAAAACATATTTAAATTGCTGTGTACATGAAAACTGTGTCTGCTTTTCAACAGAAATTGTGTAATAATTTATAAATTAACAAAAGCATTAACAAATATGCATGTATGCTTTGTAAATATGCAAGTGGTAGCCATTCAATTTCATTAGTTGAACATTTTATTTCATAACACAAATCAGTTACTGAAACGAAGTTAGAGAATAATCATCACCCTTGTTTTGTAACAAGGGGCTATACTAGGATACACGAGTACACTTAGGTTTACATTTTTACAGGCTTCCTCCATGTTTATTAATTTTGTAAAGGAATGAAAACCAATTGGAAGATTTTTAGGTAATCTATCGTTTTAGGTACGTAAAATCGCCCGCGACTAGTAATGTGAAAAACAGGTGACTCCTTACATTTTAATAATTATTTCTCATTTTGAGGAGGATTTATGTTTTGAAAAATACAAACATGTTTTCTGGTATCATTTATGTACCTGTTTTTAAACAATTGAATTAAAACTTTTCAGTAATAAATGAACACCAGCGATGTTTCCAACAGATGCAACAATGCTCATTTACTATAGCAGCCATCTTGTTAAAGTTTTATTTTTATAGACTCATAGCACGAGATTCAGGCGGAAGTCACTCTATTTTACAAATGGCTGCAGTTTATATAGCAAATCTTGCTTGCAGACACTGCTGTTTAAAGTTAATTTCTGGCCTATATTGATATATTTAGCCATTGATTTAGGTTTATTATTCATTTATCTATAATATTTGACACAAACATATCACAATATAGATATCTACTTCTATTACAGCCTTGACAATGAGGTAACGTTTTCGTACATTAATAGCCGCGGGCGATTTTACGTACCCAAAACGATAGATTACCGATTTTTATTTTTATCCCATCCACCCATCCCTGTGGCTCTAGAGTCCAAGGTTTATAATTTTAATTATAAAAATTGGATAACAGTAAGCTACCTATGTAAACCTAAAAAAATTGTTTTAAAGATTTAGATTAGGTGTAAAGCATACATTTAATATTTACCTTTGACAAGAGCTACAATAGGTTCACCAAAAAACGTCAAGTTTAATATCCCTGAGCTGTTTACATAGTACTTCTGTTGGCAGTCAGTGATGACATCACAATAATATCCTTCAGGGAGTTCTGGGAAAAGGCAGGTTGGCCATATTCAGCTATAGTCTACAACATCATTATTTCAAATTACAAATAGCTTTTCCTCTTCAAATTGATATTTTATGTATTGAGCATAAAACATTCTGACACTTCTCCAGCTATTAATTACCACAAATAATTGTTAGTCAGAAACGAAGGTTTAATATATGTAGCTAATTACAATTTTATCTCCTATAAACAGTTCATTTCAGTGTCTGCCAAAAAAAAAAGTTTAATTTATTTAAATCTAATTGTATTAACGTAAAACTGAATTAAATTCCATTCCATTTAATGATGCATAAGGCCTGTTGCTTTTTTATTAATCTATAAAAGTTGCTGTGTGATGATGGTAAATATGCAAATTCTTTACTAAGGGAAGTAGGCCTATAATTTAAGATACTCAAAAAATAAAATGAAGAACTTTAAAATAGATGATAGTTTGGTAAGACTTCTGAAAATATGTAACCAAGGCAAACAGAG
This sequence comes from Physella acuta, assembly GCF_028476545.2. Taxonomy (NCBI): domain Eukaryota; kingdom Metazoa; phylum Mollusca; class Gastropoda; family Physidae; genus Physella; species Physella acuta. Next base: position 1,652,788 of record NW_026731854.1, read on the forward strand.
CAAAAGAACATATCCAATATTTTTATTAAATAATACAAGTATCCAGATAAAACTCCATACTTATTGTGTTTTTTTGTGGTGCTTTTTTTTTCTTCATATATCATGTGCCTAGACTGTAAACAATGAACCAAATTGTCCAAAATGGTTCTTTTATTTTTAATAAATGGAATCAATCTATTGTATTTACTGTTGCTGAAAATATGTACTTTGATATTGTCTTTTTTGCCAACAGAAGTTTAAAAATCTACTATGTTATTAGCACTTTAAAAAAAATTTAATGGTTAGAATCCCAGTCTTTCCATAGCCCTCAACTGGTCAACTGATCTGTTAGGTCACTGATTTTATGTTAATTTATACTAGACATAACAACTAATACACACACACACATTTTTTGTTTCATAAAAAAAAAACAAATTTAATTAACATAAATAAAAATAAAATACAAATATAAAGAACAATTATTTAAGATGTCATTTATTTTTCTTAAGGCATATCTTAAGGCAAATGAGCCTGCATGAATGATTGATTTCTAATAATCTACACAGTAGGCCAATTGTCTGATTATTTCTTTATCTACTCCCTGTTCCTATGAGTCTATCTATTCATCTGTGGTCAGTTTTGATAAGGTTATTTCTTTATCTGCATCCTGTTACCTATTCTCTCTTTTTTTTTTAAATAAAAAGTCCGGATTGCCAATGAACTACAAGATGAATTTTTTGGATTTGCAGTATGATTCCTCAGCAAAGACAGGTTGCCCAAACAATTCTGGAGTGGTATGTATTATTCAAGCCCAAATGTGACCATGCTTATCTTTCTAGTTATAGCTTATAGTCTTCAATTAAAAAACAAAATAAATGAATGAATAAAATGTTTAGAATGACATAAGATTTGCATTTACAAAAATTCACCAACAAATTTTGAAACTGGATAAAGTCCTGCAATTTCTATAATAGCATTCAATTTTTTTTTTAATTTCAAGATAAAGATATAGACCTACTACAAACCTTTTATGTTGTTTTAATTTGAAATTACGTTTCAATATGGTATTCAATTGCAAGTGGGTCACCGTCCTATATAAAAAGGTTTGCCATTAGAAAAAGTCTGGAAACCTGTGATGTAAAGGTCTTGCACAACTTTTTCCACACATAATAACCAAGTGTAAAATGGGCAATCAATGAGGATAATAAAACTGATATTTATACTTTATAAAATGTTGTATAAGTTAATACATTACTTTGGAAGTGTTTATAATGATAGAAAAAAAATGTAATGTTCTCTCAAATTCTGTCACTATATTTAGAAAAAAACATTTATATTATAACTTTCTAATGTATTATATTTATATCTTACTTAGAATTAGGGGTAGTCTAGGAAAACAATGATTTCTTTCAGAACATAAAATTTTTAACTGAATTAGAAATTACCATTTTTTTTACATGTTTATCCAAATGTTATGTAGAAATGTTTCTGTTTTTCCACAAATAAGTTCATCATATTGTAGAGGAAATAAGCAAGGTGCTTATATCCTCTCACATCCAGTCAAGGAAAAAAATACTTTGCTTATTTCCTCTCAACCTTGAGAGGATATATATTTCCTCAACCAGATGTGAGAGGATCTTTGCACTGAGTGTATTTCCTCAATTGTTCACCAAAATAAGCACTAACCATTTCATTAGGATGTTATAGTTAAAAATATGTACAAAAAATGTATTTTTAACCAACTAATTTTTCACAAGGAATAGCAGCTAGCCTTTCATGAGGCCTTACCTGAATAGATGATCTGACTGGTCAGGCTATTGTTACTAGACATCCAGAAGAAACCTCCACTTCCACGACTGAATGACACAGTGTTTTCTGTAGCACTGCAGTTAGCCATAGGCTTTCCTCTAACAAAGTTGCTAAATTGCACACTATTCTTTATCACTGGCCACCTGATCAGAACAAATTTGATCTAATATAATTTTTCATATGTTACATAATGTTCAAGATAAGTAAATCTAGATGGAAGAAACGTGTGCTATTTGTACAACACAGTGCTATGTTTACAGTCAATACAACACAGTGCTAATTAGCTATGTTTACAGTCAATACAACACAGTGCTAATTAGCTATGTTTACAGTCAATACAACACAGTGCTAATTAGCTATGTTTACAGTCAATACAACACAGTGCTAATTAGCTATGTTTAAAGTCAATACAACACAGTGCTAATTAGCTATGTTTACAGTCAATACAACACAGTGCTAATTAGCTATGTTTACAGTCAATACAACACAGTGCTGCTAATTAGCTATGTTTACAGTCAATACAACACAGTGCTAATTAGCTATGTTTACAGTCAATACAACACAGTGCTAATCAGCTATGTTTAGAATAATTACCTGTGCTCACACACCCAGCCATTATCACACAAACTTTCAGTATTTATTGACACATCTAGAATGTTCTCATTGTCATCAGCTGGGGGACCAGCTTCCGTGTCAGTAAAGTAGTAGCTAGACATGACTCTCTGAGTTCCATAGCCAGCTGCCAGTGTTAAAGCTTGGGCTCTTTTGTACAGAGATGGATTCTAAATTGTTTACAGATTACAAGTTTACCTCGAATAAAGTGCTATACAGCTGTTAAAAAATATACATTACATGTTTTCGTTATTCATATCAAGCTATTTTTGGTTCATTTATTTTGAGTTGACTTAATTATGTACTTTTCTCTCATAGATTAAGTAATTAGTGAAAAAAGTTTTATCCTTAAGATTCTCACTTTATAATTCAGCACAACCGATCCAGGTCTCTCACGGCCACGTTGAGTGTCATGATTATCAACAAACAGCAGAGCATTTTCTTCATGCAAAAGATCTTTAAAGCTATCACAAAGCCCTGAATAATTTTGTCTTGAGAGTTTTTCACCAATCACTTCAGAGTAAACAAATTCTAAGAAGCAAGAAGTATATGCCAAATTTTGGTTTTGTATTCAAGTGTTAGGAAAATGACAGGGATTATTTTAGTTATTATAGTGATTTTATATTGACAAATTAAGTTCTATATAACAGCTTCTTCTGGGCAAGAGCTAAGATAACCCCCCCCCCCCCCAATGGTGGGTAAAGCCTCTTCACCAATGAATTCTTTATTACTGGAATTGTCTATAACTTCTCTGGATGTTATTCTCAAAATACCTAATCTTACCTAGCGTTTCATTAGATTTATTCTGGCTTAAACAATCTGAGCTACTGGTGGGAAAATTCTCTAAGGTATTTCAATCCAGGTCATCCGTGACTATACAGGATGAACGGTGACCGTAAAAATGTGCAAAGGAAAAATGAGCGAACAGAAATCAGCCCACACAGAAAAATGTCACAGTCCTCACATTTTTCTGTTTGTGCATTTGTCTGTGTCCGGATTATTTTGCATATTTTTTCTTTAATAAAAGCTATGGTCAGTAAAACATGTAGGGCATCTCATAAATGACAAAGTTTTTTGTTCTTATTTTTTGTATCAACCCTTTTATTATTGAATATAGTAATCTTTAAATCTTTTTTAATGACTAATTAAACTTCTTATTAAATTTCAAATTGCAATTTGAAATCACAGATTCTTGCATTGTCATGAGAGACAAATGAATCTGGATAGTTTGAACTGAATAGATGCTTTAGAAGTTGGTCAAAACTGAGATACAAGATTTGCCACAAACCTACAAACATACATTCTGAACAAAGAAAAAGCTTGTTATAAGGTATTGTAAAAATGAACATGGGTTTATGATCAGATCAATAATAATTAGATCTTACTCTGCCAAATGGCTGATGCAATTTAATTTTTACTGTAAATATCTTTGTCTTATTTTTATTGTTATTAGAGATACTTCTAAAGCTAAAGGAAACAAACCAATTTACCTGTTACTAAACCTAAATTGTAGTACTGATCTGAAGTGACAGCATCCGGTATAGTATTAACAACTTCATTGATAAAAACTGGCCGACCTCCTGTCACAACATTTTTCACCTAAAATTATTACAGCTTATGTTATCATACATTTTCAAATGCAGTATCTTCAAGAAGCAGGTAGTCATTTAGTAAACAAAAAATACACATATTAACAAACCCAACAGCTCATTTCACATATAAAACTACTCACAGTACTATATATTGTGCTTAGTTGCTGTGGATGAATGTGTTTTGCTGCATCCACTCTAAACCCAGCTGAGCCATGGTCAATCAGCTTGTTTAGCAAACCAACAATTTGATCACGCACATAATCTTGACTTTGATCCAAGTCAGGCAATTCTAATAACTGGCATTGTCTCAAATCTTCAGTGGAGCTAAGATTAGACAATGGAGCATCTGGGTTTGTACAATCATCTCTGCCAAAAAAAAACAAAACAAAAAATAAGACATATATTGTGTTATACTTTAACCAAAGTGACATTAGGGCATAATAAAATGGAAGCAGGACATTACCCCCCCCCACCCCGTGTCAATAACCCTCATTGTTATCCGACCCTGCCGATTACCCTTCCTTTCGTCCTTCCCCCCCCCCCCCCTCCACCCCCCCCCCCACCCCCACCCCCACCCCACGGACAAAGATATAAACAGCAAAATCTAAATGTACAAACATGAATGAAAAGAATAATGAACAATAAAAATATACATTTCTCAATTTTTATTTTCTTAAACAGAAAACAAGGAAAAACTTATAAAAATCTAAATTTTATATTATATCAATGTTAACCAAGTTAATTAAATATTTTACAAACCATTCTGTTTTTTTTTAAATGTGCAACTTTATGGGGGGAGGGGGGGGTAGGTTGAGGTGTTATTTACTTTTAGGGTGTCTAACTTTTTCTGACAGCGTGTGCTACAGGAGAATGTGTGGGAGTAAAACTATTTTTTAACAGCTTGACAATGTTTATGAAATGTTCAAATCACATACCTGCTATGAAAATGTGTCTTGTTGTAGGGAACCCCTGGGTAATCTAAAGCTGTGCCATTGTACATAGTCCCAGCTACACCAACACCAGAGTCTCCCCTTGCCATGTGATTCAGTACCACATCATTTATAATCCTGGCAATGAAGATAGTACCATTTATATTTACAATACTAATATTATAGAGATCATGTATGTTCAAAAGACTTAATCTTTATTCTAATTATTCTTAATTGTAAGTTTAAAAAAAATAACCTAAGCTTAAACTTAAAGGCTTAAAGCTATGAATATTATCATACAACTTCATGTAGACCTTCTAAATCTAGATCTATCTATATGCCGGAAAGGCTATAGTTAAGTAGATCTAGATCTATATTAACTATATAGGGATTAGTGGTTCCCATAAAATAATATTCTTTCCCCAACAAATTGTCCATTTTTCTAAGCAATATTCTGGATTGAATTTTAAGAAATGCCATTTATCTGTTCTAGCCCAAATTCCAGGCATATAGGCCTCTCTCTCTCTCTCCCATTCTCTCTCTCTAGACGGGCTTTGACCGTAACATATATATATATATATATATATATATATATATATATATATATATATATATATATATATATATATATATATATATATATGTTACGTGCTAAGTTCTTCGGGCTTTGGCCAAGAGAGCCGGCCAATGCGCGGATTGGCCAGCCAATCCGCGCTTTGGCCGCACTTCGGGCTTTGACCGTAACATATATATATATCCTGATATATAAAAGCCCATGTGCTCACTTCTCTCTCTCTCTCTCTCTCTGTCCGCAAAATATTTTCGCAGGGTATCACATCAGAATCTTCCAGTGTTTCTTCCAGACTTTTTTCTCCGGGGGGGGGGGGGCACCTGAAATCTTCGGGGGGGGGGGGGGGCGGTAAACTTTCTTCGGGGGGGCGGACACTGTTAAAAGTGTATATTTTCTATATAAATTCTATAAATTTCATTTCGTTCGGGGGGGCGGTAAAAAAATTTCGGGGGGGCTTCGCCCCCCCCCCCCCCCGCGAAGAGATGCCTGGAAGAAACTCTGGAATCTTCAGCAATGTATGGAGAACTTGATACGGACTTTTGTTGAAAATAATATGGTAGATATTTTAAATATATAACCAACATTTTATTTAAAGAAGAAAAATAAAAAATAAAGGCATATTCGAATGTAGAAAAACATTTTTAATTATGCAACAGGAAAAGCGTTTATAGTTGTGAAAAAGAACCCATGAAACAATGACGTCACTAATGTTTATACATTAACTAATGACGTCATCTGCCGAGTTTTAAATAAAAAGAAATGAAATGTTTCATTCAAATTTGATTTAGATCTACGTACGCTATGAAATGTATACAATGCAATTTTTTCGGGCTAAACTTATAAAATTTATTGTATCTATTTGGATTCTAGATCTAGAGATTCTAGATCTTGACTAGATCTAAATCTACGCAAAAACTAGACGCAGACGCTAATAAGTAGCTAAGATCCAGATTTAGGCTCTATCTACTCTAGAATCTATTACGAAAATAAATTTCTATATTAAACTATTTCAGGCCTTAATTATTTTATAGAAATCTTTGTTTGTTTAGCTATGGAACTGGCTAATTTGGGATAAAAAAAAATAATTTGAAAGAATAGGCATGTTCGCGTAAGTTAAGGTTTTTAAATTCGTCCTTCATTCTCCATAATTTATATTTAACTAGCCGTCCCGGCCAGGCCCTGCTCTGGCTTCTGTGAAAAACCTTTCTGTTAAAGACCATTACCTGTGTGTTTAGTAATCATCATAAACCCGGCATTGCCCACCCAAACCACAACCAACCAAAACCAAAACAACAAAACGCAAACATAAAGCTAACACAATTACAAATACAAAAGAAAACAAAAAACCTAACAAAAAACACAACCACAATTGCCCACCCAAACCACAACCAACCAAAACCAAAACAACAAAACGCAAACATAACGCTAACACAATTACAAATACAAACGAAAACAAAAACCTAACAATAAACCCAACCACAACCACAGACACCAATACAAGCACAAAGAAAAAACAAACAAAAAAGCAAACGAAAACAAAAACCTAACAACAAACCCAACCACAACCACAAACACCAATACCAACCAATAACAACACACAAAAAAACGAAAAAGCAAACGAAAACAAACCAAATCCAAACGCAAAACCAAAAACACAAATACAAACCCAAAGAAAAAAACACAAACAGAAACGAAAAAAGAAAGAACAAAAACGAACCAAATCAAACCGCAACCACTAACGCAAACCCAACCTAAACACAAAGAAAACACTAACGCGAACATAAACGCAAAGTGCTCACAGTCTAGCCCGGGGCGGAATCGCCTGTTTTAGCTTAATAAACGACTATAGTACCCCAACTTATTCATAGTCTTTTGCACTCACTTAAACGAACGCGCCTGTTTCAATTTAATGAACAATTATAATACTCCAAGCTTATCCGTAAAATACCTACAACATTTGCACTTGATCAATCCCCGCTAATTATGTAATTATTTTTTTTCCCAACACCAAAACAAAGTAAGAAAAAGTAAATTCTTGTCCACTAATGCAATGGTTTTATAAAGGGAAGTAATTCTGTTTTCCTAATTTATCAAATGGAAGTAAGTGATATAGGACTAAATAAAGACATAATTAGAATTTTTGTAAAAGATGATATTTTTTTAAAACTTGTGTTTAACGAACATGCCGAAAATTATTACTTTCAGTTTTATAAATGAAAATTATTTCCCAAAACTTTCAATATTAATTTTTTAACTCATAAATTTAGACCATAAGGACTTTAATTATATAACACTTAAATCCATCGGAGATCCACGACAAACGTATGTGTTACATACAGAATTGAGCTTTATATATATATTAGATAAGGTGCCTAAATAGCTGAGATCATATAGTGAACTTAATACCACGCAGGTGGAGTGGGATCGAGACACTCCAGGTCAGACTTAATTTTTATTTTTGCTATATGTGAATCTTCCGATTTTAGACTGTAAAGAAATGAACTACTTCATTCAAATTTGATCTAGATCTATAGATCTACTCATCAAGACGTACGCTATAAAATATATACAATTTTATCGGTCAAACTAATACAAATTACTTAAAAACAACATAATGACCATTGAATAGCCAGATTTTTAACGGAATCATTTAAGTCACTTAACAATCAGCGTGTGCCTGTGTTATGTTAAATGTGTCGGATTTTTAACTAATTAGTTATTTCTTTGCTTTGTCACTAATATCGTTCAGCGTGTAGTAAAGCACATTGCGTTTTGACCAATAACTATTTCATAAATTATTTTTCTCAAACAAGTACATTTTAAAATATATCGGCCTATAATTCACGTGAAACGGGCACCGATGGCTAGTGTTCTATAAAACATAATAATAGATAATGTAAAGAAATAGGCCTATATTTGTTAAATAAATTGTATATTCTTTGGAAATGAGCCAGATTTAGATATGTAAAGATGCTGGCGTAGGTGTAGGGTGGATGGAGGAGATATATAGGCGGAGGAGCTTTACTAAGTTTGCTTACTTTCTACACTGTTAATTATAAACTCATTCTATCTATACGGACGGCTACTAAAATCGATTACTAAATCGAATAAGGGGTGTCCTCCAATGCCTCGGTAACGATTAGGCGCCCCGAGTTACCCTGTGGCTACCTGAGTGCACGAGATCCGTTTATTGGGCGTCCTGCAGTGTAAGTGGTACTATTTGATTCAACGGGTGTTGGGAAATTGCGAGGCGCGAAAAGCGAAATGGCGAGGCGGAAAACTGCGAGAAGATAATGTGAGACATAGGCCTACCTGCGGAATCACGGGTAAATAGCGAGACACCTTTTGCGAAAAAAGTTTTGTTTCATGCTTATTTATTTAAATTCTTTTTTTTTTCAAATAAACAAGCATAAGCTTATAACCATACCCGTTAACACGGGTGTTGTTGTATGTTGTTATTTTTTAACCCAGTTTTCATTATTATATATAGATAGAAAGATAGAGACTAAGATAGATAGATATAGATCTATCTATTAAAAAATCCTAACATCGTTGCTGTGCTATTGTCATCGCCCGCTCTTGTTTTCTCGTTGGAGAGAGGAAAATCCCGTCTCAGTCGACATTATTTTGAAAAATCTAACGTGAGCGGGTCATTATGAATTGGTATAATCTTGTCAGCGGGAGAGATATTTTGCTACTTGTATCCATGGATTGTTGTACTTGCAGAAAGCGTAAAAGTATAGATAAACAATTTTAAAAAGTGTTATTTATTCTTTATTAAGTAATTTTAATTATAAACAAAATTTACAAACAAAATCTTCTAAAACAGTCCTAGCCCTACTCAAACACACCTCGTGACACCATCTTTCACACCCAGTACATCCAACCCAGTTCATAAGACTCCCATTTATACATTTTTCTTTGGCTACTTAATTCTTCCAATCCACATTCACAACATATCACATTCTCATCACAGTTGACCTCCCCGTTCATCCCACAAACAACACTGGCACCCATGTTCTCATCATCATCATCCGCACGCACAACATCTGTTTTCCGTTTTTTATAATTTGCATTTATACCATTTCTGTTATTTTGGCAATGTCTTGCTTATAATGATCAGCTTGTGCTGATATTTATATGGCGAAAAAAAATTCTAGAAAAAAAAATCGTAGGCGGCGGCAATAATACAAAATTTCTATGCAACAATACAAAATATGTCTGCGGCGGCAGCGGATTCTCCAAAGACGATATAAATCAGGCGGCCTCAGTGTTCCACACAAAAGAAAGAAGTTGATCTATCGTCGGCGGTATTTCGGGCGGTTTCGAACAAGGTGGTATTCTAAGATTCAAAAGATGGGGAAGTTGACAAATCATCAGTATGTCTAGCGACGGAAAAATCAAAAGTTTTAACAATGTAAACGAAACGTCTTTAAAGTCTGCATCAAATACCACTGTATTTTTCGCAGATATCTTCGCATTTTAACAACAACCAGCGTAAGTATCGGGTGGTGGTAATATGCGAGACAAAAATGTCACGTGACCGACCGTTTTCGCGCCCTTCTCGCGGCTTACCGCCTCGCCATTTCGCTTTTCGCACCTCGCAATTTTCCAACTGTCAAAATAAAACGTTTTAATTCATTAGGCCTAGATCTAGTCTACTAATTATTAATAATTATAGCAGATTTAATTTAAATAATAAATAAATAGGTTTGGCTAATTATATAATTAAAAGTTTGATCTAGATATCTAGATTAATCAATTAAATAAATTAGGGGAGATCAATTACGAATATTTTTGGGTACTTATGAGTAGGTCAAGTTCTTTAAAAAAAATTTAAAAAAAAACGTTTTAATAACACGCTTTTATGTAATGATGCACTAAAAAGTAGAAAATAAATTATAGACTACTATTTAAATAACTAGAAAGAAAAGCGTGGGTCACTTTAGTATCTATTGGATACCTTTACTAATGTTAAGGAAGACACCCACGCTTTTCTTTCTAGTTATTTAAATAGTAGTCTATAATTTATTTTCTACTTTTTAATGCATCATTACATAAAAGCTTGTTATTAAAACGTTTTTTATGAATTTTTTTTTCAGTACTTAACATGTTTTATTTACAATAGAGTTACATGACTAAAAACCATTGCGCGCCTACTGAACATCACGTTCAGTAGGCGCGCAATGGTTTTTGAACGCAGCCATTACGTGATGGCGCAGCTATTGAAGGTGATGACGCGTGTGGTGTGGTTGGCTAGACATGCCTACTAATTCGGTCCAAATTTTAATTAATTCATAAAAAATTAATTAGGCATCCAATTAAGTCAAATTTAGTTTCAGATTGCATTGTCTTCATGTCTTGACCCACGTGCTAACTTTGAATCGTATCGGTCAAGTAGAACTGTCCGAATTTTCACTCCTGCGTTTCCGTCTAGACAGACAGACAGACTGTCGAGGAAGTGAGTTAAATAAAAGCTTGTAATAAAAGCTTGTAAAAATTCATAAAAAACGTTTTAATAACAAGCTTTTATGTAATGATGCACTAAAAAGTAGAAAATAAATTATAGACTACTATTTAAATAACTATAAAGAAAAGCGTGGGTCACTTTAGTATCTATTGGATACCTTTACTAATGTTAAGGAAGACACCCAAGCTTTTCTTTATAGTTATTTAAATAGTAGTCTATAATTTATTTTCTACTTTTTAGTGCATCATTACATAAAAGCTTGTTATTAAAACGTTTTTTATGAATTTTTTTTCAGTACTTTACATGTTTTATCTACAATAGAGTTACATGACTAAAAACCATTGCGCGCCTACTGAATATCACGTTCAGTAGGCGCGCAATGGTTTTTGAACGCAGCCATTACGTGGTCGTGATGGCGCAGCTATTGATGACGCGTGTGGTGTGGTTGGCTAGACATGCCTACTAATTCGGTCCAAATTTTAATTAATTCATAAAAAATCAATTAGGCATCCAATTAAGTCAAATTTAGTTTCAGATTGCATTGTCTTCATGTCTTGACCCACGTGCCAACTGTGAATCGTGTCGGTCAAGTAGAACTGTCCGAATTTTCACTCCTGCGTTTCTATCTAGACAGACTGTCGACAGACTGTCGACAGAGGAAGTGAGTTAAATAAAAGCTTGTAAAAAGGGGTGTTGGGTTGATTGAAGGAAAAAAATGTCACGCGGTTAAAGTCAAAGAAAAAAGTCAGAGGAATTAGAGTCACAGAAAAAAAAATCCGAAAACATTACAGGAAAATGAAAACAGAAAAAAAGTCACAGGAAATAAAGTATAGGCTAATAAATAAATAAATATATATATACATATATATATATATATATATATATATATATATATATATATATATATATATATATATATATATATATATATATATATATATATATAAAGTACTATTAATATTCTGCACTATTATGCACATTTTATTTGGCGTTCACTTCGTGTGCAATTCTTTTTTCTACGAGATTTTAATCTATTTTAAAAGTTTAAGTATTTAAAATGGATTACAAATCATGTCTATATTCGGTGTTGCAATCCCCTGTTGTTTGTTTAAGAATATTCCAGAAAGTTGAGGGGAGATCACTCCCGGATTTTTTAATTTATGACTTTTTTCTAGACATTTTTTTCCTAGCAAAAAACTATGACATTTTTCTGTTGTTTTTTTTCTTTCGTTCAACGAAAAAAAAGGTCAAATGTGTATTTGCATGAAATGTGTTAAAAGTGTTAATATTTTTACGCTTTCAGAAAGTGCAAAGAGATGTAGATCTACGATTAATTGAATGCAAGGTAAACATTCTAGAAATAGATCTAGATCTAGCTAGATCTATGTGCGTAAATTAGCTGTATTTTATTTGTATGGACATGATAATTTAATCTGAAGTTTGTAGGTTTTAATGCCGTTATAGAATGCAGTTAGTTATAGAATGTTTCCAACTTAAAATCTAGATTCTACTCCGTTTTCATCGTGTTTTTAACATACTAACTTAGAATCAGAGTAACGTATAACCTTGATTTTTAATAAAACTTGTCTGAGCCGAGATTACAATACCCCCTAGGCCTACTGACAACCTAACACGCCTATTTCTGAACGGACATAGTCTAGAATTTCTAAAAGTAGGCTACCACCATCTAGATTCTAGATATCTATCTAGATCTCTAGTCTAGGTCTAGAAAATCTAGATCTAGTTTAGAATGCTAGATCTAGAATTTTTCAAGATGGATTAGAGATGAATTAATAATAGTATAGTAATAGTGTAGTTATAAGCTAGATCTAATCACAGTTACTAAATAAATTACAGATAAGATCTGATCTAGAATAACTATTCTACTATTCTTAGTATTCTAGTCTAACTCTCTAAACTCTGCTCTAAACTAGATCTAAATCTAGAATCTAGATCTACATTTCTAGATCTAGAATCTAGTCTCGATTAGATCTAGATCTAGATCTAGATTCTAGATCTAATTCTAAACTTTCTAAATTAGCAGTCTAGATAAAGATATTCTAAAAATCTTCTCCTAATAATCCTGATAAAACTAGAATCTAGATCTAGTGAAATCATTGCCCTCTACTTAAGGCTTTATAGTCCAGATATAGAGTCTACTTCTGATCTAAAATCTAGTTTTAGACTCTAAACACAATCAACTTTTAAAACTCCCGCGAATCAGTGAGGGTTATGGCGGCTTATTTATGTTAATATTTGCGGTTCATGAACTGTGATTTTTTTAATATAAGTGAGTAATTGTTTGAGTTCCTTCCCTTGGTCCGTCGTTTTTAAACTTTCGGCACAGCCTAATTTATGGTGAACTTTGTTTTAATCCTTCACTTTAAAAAAATGCATAAAACGTTTTAATAACCAGCTTATGTGTATAATACATTTAAAAAAAAAGAAAATAAATTATATCTATCTATCTATCTATCTATCTATCTATCTATCTATCTATCTATCTATCTATCTATCTATCTATCTATCTATCTATCTATCTATCTATCTATCTATCTATCTATCTATCTATCTATCTATCTATCTATCTATCTATCTATCTATCTATCTATCTATCTATCTATCTATCTATCTATCTATCTATCTATCTATCTATCTATCTATCTATCTATCTATCTATCTATCTATCTATCTATCTATCTATCTATCTATCTATCTATCTATCTATCTATCTATCTATCTATCTATCTATCTATCTATCTATCTATCTATCTATCTATCTATCTATCTATCTATCTATCTATCTATCTATCTATCTATCTATCTATCTATCTATCTATCTATCTATCTATCTATCTATCTATCTATCTATCTATCTATCTATCTATCTGTCTATCTGTCTATCTGTCTATCTGTCTATCTGTCTATCTGTCTATCTGTCTATCTGTCTATCTGTCTATCTGTCTGTCTGTCTGTCTGTCTGTCTGTCTGTCTGTCTGTCTGTCCGTCCGTCCGTCCGTCCGTCCGTCCGTCCGTCCGTCCGTCCGTCCGTCCGTCCGTCCGTCCATCCATCCATCTATCTATCTATCTATCTATCTATCTATCTATCTATCTATCTATCTATCTATCTATCTATCTATCTATCTATCTATCTATCTATCTATCTATCTATCTATCTATCTATCTATCTATCTATCTATCTATCTATCTATCTATCTTTATATATATATATATATATATATATATATATATATATATATATATATATATATATATAGGCTATATATATATATATATATATATATATATATATATATATATATATATATATATATATATATATAAAGCAATGTGTGTATGTGCCTGTCTGTTTTTTTCTTTGTCTTATATGCATTACTACACCTATCATCATCACATCGCCTTGAAACTTTGAGAAGTTGTTGAGAATATCCCTAGGGTAGCGCCCCGATAGGACGCGATTTTTTTTTTCTCTATCTACGGTAGATAAAAATAAAAGGCGATTGCGATTTAACACAGTTCGTCCCATCTCCATTAAACATTGGGGAGTTGATTAGAACATCCCAGGTGAGGTTTCTGTAAAAAAAAAAAAAATCTTTTTTTAATTTTTCAAGGACGGCGCCCCGGGAAGGTGAGATTTTTCGGTATATAAAAATAAGGTCGATTGCTGTTTTACACCGTTCATCTGATCGCCATGAAATTTTAATGAGTTGTTAGAACACTAGAGGAAGTGTTTTGCAAAACAAATCTTTTTTTAATTTTTTCGCAAGGGCGGCGCCACGGGAGGGTGCAATTTGGCGCCCTGGTCTTTCCCGTGAGCGATATGGAGACTACGTTCGTTTTAAACAGTATGATAGACAATGGATAAGATGGGGCGTTACATTCGCTCACTAAATTGAATCAGGCGTGTCCTGATAGGGTGTTATTTGGCTGCGAACAAAAATTTCAGTTTCGTCCCACAAAGGCTCACATACGCCGCTGAGGGCCCTGTAATAAATTTATTTTTAATAAACAGAAAAATTGACCAAGGTTAAATTATAAAGTGGGTTGTTTCGTTTTGTGCGTTAAAAAATCCAAACAGTTTCGTCACGCTGCGAATGATGCAATTAGCATCTATTTTTAGACGATCCAATCAGAAATTAAAATTGAGCTTATAATAATACACCATTAGTAATGCTAACAAATGGCATCAGTCACACTGCTGTTTATAAAACATCAAATAACTTTTTAGCGCAATTTCCATTCTGGAGAATTGCGTTTATTAACTCGTCTTTTCTGGGAATGAATGGATGGATGGATGTGTGTCCGCAGCTTTAAGTCGTATCTCCTCCTCAACGAAGCAATATCGAGGACTAGTTCCAAAAGTTTTCAAAAATATCCTTTTGTTTGGTCACAACATTTTTTTAAATTAATTAAAATTTGGACCGAATTAGTAGGCATTTTATGCAACCACACCACACGCGTCATCACGTTCAATAGCTGCGCCATCACGTTCAATGGCTGCGACGTCACGTTCGGTAGCTGGGCGCGCAATGGTTTTTAGTCATGTTACTCTCTATTGTAAATAAAACATGTAAAATACTGAAAAAAATTTAATAAAAAACGTTTTAATAACTAACCAATGGTTTTACTAACCCTGCTCTTGATTTACGCTACGACAGAGCTATTTTTAAATAACACAAGGAAATTGCGCTAAAATTGTCACTAGACTTTTTTTAATTACTTGTTTCTACATGTTAAAGAAAAAATCCTCTTGATTTGTGTCACTTTAGTGAATGACGCAATCTGAATCAGAGTTTCAGGATTCTATGTGGCGCTCTGGGTTATCCTCTAAGCACATTGGCGCCTAGGTTAGTTATAAGTAGCCAGGGGCCGTACGCGGCGCCTCTGCGGTAGTGTAAATGGGGGCTCCCGAGAGCGCCCATCTACTTCCTTGACACATGGGTGGTCATCGAAGTGTGTTTTACCTCATTTTTTTCGCTAAGTGATTAACGTACACTCAAGGTTTTCATGCGGTAGTGTAGGTAAAACCCGTGTCTCGATAATTATGATCCAAGCGCATGCATTGTTTACAATTAAATAACTCAGTTTTAGAAAACAAGGTCACGCGTCTAAGAACACAGGATTGGTAACGCATTAATGAAACCCTTCTTATATATTTCGTCAGATTTTCTTCTGTCCCCGCGGCAACGCGCGGGGACAGGTACGCTAGTATATATATTTTATATCGAGGGGTAAAAAGTGACCGAGAGTGAAATTCTCCTTATATAAGCTATATATCCTAAAAATATTCCCAGGTAGGAACCCTTTGAAAACTCTTGAGGTAATAATACATGAGCCCCAGGGGGTCAGAAAAAAATGGTGCTTCGGAACATAGTTTTAACTGACCAGAGGCCATATTTCCTTATATAAACATAGTACCGTTTTTGAAAAAAAAAATACAAATATCTGGATGTACAAACCCAATCATAACTCCTGAGGTCGTAGAATTGCCCGCGGAGGTCACTAAAAATTAAGCGTTATCTTCGGGAAAACTTCGGAAGGCTTTTAGAAATTACCAGTCCGAATTCCCTATATAAACATTGTTAACGAGAAAAATGGCCCGTTGAGGAAGGATACAACGGGCGCTAGGTAGATAGTGCTGTCTATTTTCTCTAAACTAAAACCAAAACCAAAATCACCACCTTAATTTAATTTAACCGGAAACGAAAAAATGACATTGAACACGGATTTTTATCCAGAATCGGTACTTTAATTTATACAAAATATAGTCATAGGCATATCCCTAAACCATGCACCTAATCTCATTCATGACAAAAGTCGCACGTAGAGTTTCTTTCAGGCAACTCTACTTGGGAGGAGGGGGCTTCGCCCCCCCCCCCCACCCCACACACGCACTCCAAAACATGTCTACCGTACCATTCAACGAAATATAATTATATACTTTTTCCAGTGTCCGTCCCCTCCCAGAAAATTCTACCCCCGCCCCCGAAAATTTCAAGTACCCCCACCCCTATCCGGGGAGGAAAAAGTCTGAAAGAAACACTGGTCGCATTTGTAGATCATACAAACTAAAGGAAGAATCTGGGCGAGGCTTCGCCCCTACCGGAAGAGATTCTTGAAAAAAAAACTGCACGCTAAACACTTTTTAGATTAGAAAAAGTTCCCCCCTCCGGGGAGGAAAAAGTCTGAAAGAAACACTGATGTCGCGCTTAGCCACTACCCGAAGAAGTGCATTAAAGAAATTGCAAGAAAACCACTTTTTAGATTAGACACATTAATTAGGCGGTAATTTTATTATAGAGTATCGATGAAGAAATTTCTTTTGAGTTGGGAAGGGGGGGGGGGCTCAGACGTTCTTACGCGGGGGTGGGGCTTCGCACCTACCCGAAGAATTGTATGAAAGAAACTCTTCACGCAAACCACTTAGATTAGACAAAATTGCCTTTTTATTCAATGTTTACTCGAGAATCAATGACGTCATATTATTGTGTTCACTCTGCGGCTTGATATTATTTTTTACTCTATGTTAAATGTGACGTCATATTTCGTTTTCGTTTCACTGTGAAAGTTTTTAAATTGCTTGTGTTTTCTCTAGAGCGTTCTTGTAAGATACATAGATAGATAGATAGATAGATAGATAGATAGATAGATAGATAGATAGATAGGTAGGTAGGTAGGTAGGTAGGTAGGTAGGTAGGTAGGTAGGTAGGTAGGTAGGTAGGTAGGTAGGTAGATAGATAGATAGATAGATAGATGCTCTTTACATCTGGCTCATTTTTTTCCATAAACCTGGGTAAAGGAATTGGCCTTATGGATAAACTATCGGTCAGCCTCTGTTTATATATATATATATATATATATATATATATATATATATATATATATATATATATATATATATATATATATGATGTCACCCCAATACACTTATAGGGACCATGTATTTCGCACTACCCTAGCTAAGTCTCTGTACGAAGGCCTATTTTGCAATTTTCGTGTTGCTTTCTCCAATAACTGTTCTCTTCTTTAAGCAAGATCAACTTTCGACGTCGTTGAGAGTGAGCAACTTACCTAATACCATGATTGTTGCACGTGTGAACCATTCGTGTAAAGTCTTCCTCTGTACCAGATCTAGTCATTATCTTGTAACTAACAGGCTGATACCTTTCCCACCACGGCCTGGTCACCTCATATTTATTTTCTGTCACAACAGACGTCTGAATAGAAGAAGGGAATTATACACTGACATACTGCACACCTAATCTTATAATAGCTCTTAACTTACTACACATCAAATCTTATAATACCTCCTAACTTACTACACATCTAATCTTATATTACCTCCTAACTTACTACACATCTAATCTTATAATACCTCCTAACTTACTACACATCTAATCTTATATTACCTCCTAACTCACTACACATCTAATCTTATAATACCTCCTAACTTACTACACATTTAATCTTATATTACCTCCTAACTTACTACACATCTAATCTTATAATAGCTCTTAACTTACTACACATCTAATCTTATACTACCTCCTAACTTACAACACATCTAATCTTAAACTACCTCCTAACTTACTACACATCTAATCTTATAATAGCTTTTAACTTACTACACATCTAATCTTTTACTACCTCCTAACTTACTACACATCGAATCTTATAATAGCTCTTAACTTACTACACATCGAATCTTATAATAGCTCTTAACTTACTACACATCTAATCTTATACTACATCCTAACTCACTACATATCTAATCTAATAATAGTTCCTAAATTACTTAACATCTTTTCTCTGTATCAACTTACTACAAATCTAATCTTATACTAGCTTCTAACTCACAACATTTTAAAAAGTCTACTTTTAGGTTTTTACACATCTTATCCTAAACTAGCTCCTAACTCACTAAACATCTTTTTTCCCTTCTATATCAATTTCTAGCATACTACACACCTTATCTGGTACGTCTTCTAGATCACAACAGTTTGCCTTGTACTACACATGTAATCTAACTCTAGCTTCTAGCTTACTACACATGCAATGGTTGCCTATACCAGGGGTCGGCAACTTGCGGCTCCATGCACAGATATTAATAATTATTTTATTTTATTTTCAAAACTCATAAAAATATTGTTCTGCAACACTCGGTAATAAATTATATAATTATAAACATAAACATTAAACATTCGCTATTCTATTAGAATATTTAGGTAGGCCCTACTCCCTATTTTCAATGTACTTTCTATTAAACTGTTAATTTCGAATTGAAACATTCAACTTCATGGTGGATATCACAAAGAAAATAATCGAGCTAAATGTAAAACTGCAAGGAAAGGAAAACTCAGCCATTGCCTTGCTTGAGGAGTGGATGTTTCGAAAAAAAATACTTTTTTTTGTTGTTGAAGACACGGAGAGCGGTAAATTACTTGATTTCGAAAAATCTGAAAAAAATATCTAGAAACCAATGCAACTAATAGCATGAATTGCTTCAGCATTACTACAAACAAAATGAAGGATTGATTCACTGAGAGATGTGAGCAATTCAAAACAAATGCAAGTACTCTGACGTTCATAGTAGACTCTCTCAAAACAAAAACAAATGAGTTTAAGTTTAACTTTGAGCTATTTGGAATTGATGCTGGTTCGCTTCAAATGCAATTGCTGGATTTGAAAACGACTCATTTGTGGAGCGGAAAATTCACAGAACGCAAGAGCAAGTAAAAATAGTTGAAGGTCCAATAAAACATGCACGTTACGCTGCAGAACTGGACAGCTGTAAAAGAAATATCGCGAGTTGAGGCAATCATACGTGACGCATGGAATAGATTTGCAGGATGGTAACGTGGAGAAGTTGACATCTGGAGTGCTGACGATCTTTAGGTCAACATATTTGTGCTAGCAATAGTTCTCTTACATGAATATAATAAAAAGTTAAGTAAGAAGCCAATTAACAGGCGTGCTTGAAACCTCCTAAAACAAGAAGTTATGAGCCAGATTTAAACAAACTTTCAAACATCATGCAAGGTCAATCCTCCCATTGATGTAACTAATGTAAATATTCAATGATTATAATTATATTGTATGATTACTAATTTTATTATTCTAGCAGAGCAAGCTAAAATACTATAATATGTTTTGTGCGAAGCATGTGTATTTTTAAAAAATATGAATAAATAATATTTCATATTTCATATTTAAAGCTAATTATTAAATATTGAAAAAAAAACGTTAGTTTCTCTTTAAAAACTGGTAAATTTTGTAAATTGCATCTTTTGGCTCTTCAGTTTCAAACGGTTGCCGACCCCTGGTCTGTACACATATGAGAACCTATATTAACTATAGCAATAAAATTTAAGGTTACATAACATAATTACTACTTGTTTATGAGGCTATTTATTTTGATAAATACCTTACATTTATAACGGTTGGATGAATATGTAGCACAATATGAGAAGAAATTGGGTTCTAATTCTCAAGAATAATCATTAGGTTAAGAGAAAGTATTATTTGTTCAACAAGTCAATAGACCATGAAAATGTTTTTAAAGTCGGCACAATGACGAAACGGTTACTCATGTAAGCATTTAACAAATGTACTATTGTTTTATACCTGGACAGCGCAGTAGCCAGCTTGTGCTAAAAATGGACATTCATTTTCAATATCTCGCCACTTCCATTCGAACAAATGGACAATAGTCTTTCTATTTTCAGAGCAATTTAAATCAGTATATAAAACTGCATTGGCCACACCGACTGTATTGAGAATAGAGTAATTAATATAAATGATATATATATATATATATATATATATATATATATATATATATATATATATATACTTCATATGTGTGTTTTAATATATGTATTTATATATGCCCTATATATGTCTATATTTATATGTATATATATATATGCACCATATATGCATATATATGCCCTATATATGTAGGCCTATATATATATATATATATATATATATATATATATGTGTGTGTGTGTGTGTGTGTTTGAATATGTATTTGTTAATATATATATATATATACATATATGTATGTATATGTATATATATATATATATATATATATATATATATATATATATATATATATATATATATATATATATATATATATATATATATTCATAATGGTATATCGACATACGAGTGCCTTAACGTACATATGCTTTTAAAAGTACGAGCTGTTGTTTTGAAAAAATAAAAGAAGCATTTGTAATACGGGGAACCGGATTATCGCCGTATGTACATTTCGAAGAAAAGAAACAGAATTTATTTTTATAAGTCGAACAGGTGAAAGTAAGGTAAGCGTGCCGAAAAGTCCATCAAAAAATGAAAGCAGTGATTAAAATGAAACAAAAGTAACAAACAGTAGTATCCAATTTCAATAGTGTTCCGCGAAGTTCCATTTTGTTTCGCTTTTAGAGTTCTAATGATAATGAAGTGAATTGAAGTGACCAATAGAGTTTTGTATTAACAGCTGTAACACTTTTCTTTATAGTTATTTAAATAATGATACATTATTTATTTTCTAATATTTAGTTCATAATTATATAAAAGCTTGTTGTTAAAACGTTTTTTATTAATTTTTCTCAATACTGTTTTTTAATACAACAGAAAAGAATGACTAAAATGACCGAATGAACACAAACAATAATCGTTTAATTGCGAGGAAAATAGTGCTTTTTATAGGAAATTCTAAGTAATTCTTTAAAAATTAGTTAACAATTCAATTAAATCAAATTTGATTTCACAATTCATTATCATCAGATCTTAACACACAAGCTAAGTTTGAAAGAAATCGGTCCATTAGCAGTGGTCAATATTTCGATCGCCAGTTTCGACCTATGACGAAGCACGAAAAAGCACGACAGACACGAAAACAAAACCCAATTAGATCTAGGTAAAAGCCTGCAAAAAAAACCTCATAAAAACGTTTTACCAACAAGCTTTTATGTTACAATGCACTAAAAAGTAGAGAATAAACGATACACTACTATTTAAATAACTACTATAAAGAAAAGCGAGGGTCACTTAATTATCTATTGTACTAATGCACTAAAAAAGTAGAAAATAAATTAGTTTCTTTCAATATAAAGTAATATAATACACTACTATTTATATAACAAAAAGAAAAGCGTGGGTCACTATATTATCTATTGGATACTTTTACTAATATTTAGGAAGCGACACACGCTTTTCTTTATAGTTATATAAATAGTAGTTTATTATATTACTATATATTTAAAGCAACTAATTTATTTTGTTCTTTTTAGTGTATTAGTAGGGCCTACATAAAAGCTTGTTATTAAGACGTTTTTATGAAAAAAAAATCCTACTTTACATTTTTAATTAAATAGACTTGCATGACTTAAAACAATTGCGCACCCAATGAACGTGATGACATAGTCTAATAGTGCGGAATAGTTGATGAGACAGCCAACTACTTTGGACACAATTTTAATTAATTCATAAAAAATGAATCAGACGACCAATTAAGTCAAATTAAATATCATGTTGCATTGTCTTCATGTCTTAACCAACGTACCAACTATGAACCGTATCCGTCATTAGAAGTGCCTGCAATTTCGCTCCGCCGTCCGTTTGCTATTTTTATTAGGTTCCTACACTATTATCAATTTTCAACAGTTCTTCTAATTTGAGTATATAATAAATTTCTCTAGATCGAATCTACAGATAAGCATAATAGTGCGGAAATAGTAGTAGAACAGCCTAGTGATTCCAGAAAATGTTTATTTGATTTGTTAAAAATTTCACTCGGGCGTTTCGATCTAGACAGACTGACGACAGAGGGAGTGAGTTAAATAAAAGCTTGTAAAAACTGCTAAATACTAAGATATTTAAAAAGTTGGTTATTTAGAAATTGTGTCGACAAAGTTTTAAGTACAAATCAATTATATATATATATATATATATATATATATATATATATATATATATATATATATATATATATATATATATATATATATATATATATTCTAGACAGTTGATTAGATAGATAGGTAGGTAGGTAGAAAGGTAGTTAGTTAGGTAGGTAGGTAGATAGATAGATAGATAGATAGATAGATAGATAGATAGATAGATAGATAGATAGATAGATAGATAGATAGATAGATAGATAGATAGATAGATAGATAGATAGATAGATAGATAGATAGATAGATAGATAGATAGATAGATAGATATGGATGGATGAACGGACGGATGGGTGGGTGGGTGTGTGGTAGAGTGGGTAGGTAGGTAGACAGGCTCGGCATAATGCTGACCACACAATCCTTTCATATTCCAAACCTATAGAAACAGTCGATCTCTACTTCGCTTGCTCTATAGGCCTTCGGGTTCAAAATGTGAACTTTACTTTTACTGTTAGTAATATCTAGCTATTTGGAAAAGAAATGTAATTAAATGATAAAATTATGTGATTGTTTGGCACGACGTATTGTACATGTTTGATATTTCTGTTGTTGTTTTTATCTGATGTCACTATTTTAACAAACAGTTTTATTTTTCTTACCAAAATAAAGTTGTAAAACTGTGCCTAGCATATTGAAAAAGAAAGTTACACGATAAGGTTTCCACTTTCTCTCCCGCTGGCAAAAGTATTATGTAGGTTGTCACGATTCAAACTTTGTATCGCCTGATCAAGTCGTGCTAGAGTTTTTGTTCTAAAGCGATAGCCTAGTTTTTCTAATTCCTTAACGCTAAAACTGTGTAGACATAGGTAGATGTAGATATAGGTAGGTGCAAACATAGGTATGTGTAGACATAAGTAGGTGTAGACATAGGTAGGTGTAGACATAGGTAGAATACCGGTTTTGGAATTTTAAAATCGTCTTTCCATCGTAAATTGTAAATAATAAACATAACAAAAAATTTAGTTCATGAGCGTAGCTATCTACCTACCTACCTACCTACCTACCTATCTATCTATCTATCTATCTATCTATCTATCTATCTATCTATCTATCTATCTATCTATCTATCTATCTATCTATCTATCTATCTATCTATCTATCTATCTATCTATCTATCTATCTATCTATCTATCTATCTATCTATCTATCTATCTATCTATCTATCTATCTATCTATCTATCTATCTATCTATCTATCTATCTATCTATCTATCTATCTATCTATCTATCTATCTATCTATCTATCTATCTATCTATCTATCTATCTATCTATCTATCTATCTATCTATCTATCTATCTATCTATCTATCTATCTATCTATCTATCTATCTATCTATCTATCTATCTATCTATCTATCTATCTATCTATCTATCTATCTATCTATCTATCTATCTATCTATCTATCTATCTATCTATCTATCTATCTATCTATCTATCTATCTATCTATCTATCTACTAGCCATTGGCAGTGTTTTTGCAGACTTTTTTCTCCGGGGGGGCACTTGAAATCTTCGGGGGGGGGGCGGTAAACTTTCTTCGGGGGGGCGGACACTGTTAAAAGTATATATTTTCTATATAACTTATATAAATTTCATTTCGTTCGGGGGGGCGGTAAAGATTTTTCGGGGGGGGGCTTCGCCCCCCCCCCCCCCCGAAGAGATGCCTGGAAGAAACTCTGGCCATTGGTACCCGTTTCACGTGAATTATAGGCCTATATATTTTAAAATGTACTTGTTTGAGAAAAATAATTAATGAAATAGTTATTGGTCAAAACGCAATGTGTTTTACTACACGCTGAACGATATTAGTGACAAAGCCAAGAAAAACTAATAATTAGCTAACATAACACAGGCACACACTGATTCTGTGTTTCTTCCAGACTTTTTTCTCCGGAGGGAGGGGGGGGGGGGGAGGGACTTTCTTCGGGGGGGGGGGCACTGTTAAAAGTATATATGGTCTATATAAATTTCATTTCGCTCGGGGGGGGGGGGGGGGGGCGGTAGACTTGTTCCCCCCCCCCCCCCCCCCCCCCCCCACAGAGATGCCTGGAAGAAACTCTGCACTGATTAAGTGACTTAAATGATTCCATTAAAAATCTGGCTATTCAATGGTCATTATGTTGTTTTTAAGTAATTTGTATTAGTTTGACCGATAATATTGTATATATTTCATAGCGTCCGTCTTGATGAGTAGATCTATAGATCTAGATCTAAATCAAATTTGAATGAAGTAGCTTCTTTCTTTATAGATAGTCTAAAATCGGAAGATTCACATATAAAAAAATAAAAAATAAAGTTTGACTTGGTGTGTCTCGATCCCGCACCACCTGCGTGGTGTTATTAATTACACTATCATCTATAAGTTTAGGTCGGAAAAATTGTATTTTATACATTTCATAGCCTACGTAGATCTAAATAAAATTTAATTGAAATAGTTCATTTCTTTTTATTCTAAACACGGCAGATGACGTCATTAGTTAATGTATAAACATTAGTGACGTCACAGTTTTATGCGTTCTTTTTCACAACTATAAACGCTTTTCCTGTTGCATAATTAAAACTGTTTTTCTACATTCGAATACGCCTTTATTTTTTATTTTTCTTCTTTAAATAAAATTGTGGTTATACATTTAAAACATCTAACATATTATTTTCAACAAAAGTCCGTATCAAGTTCTCCGTATATCGCTGAAGGTTGTGACGTGATATCCGGCGAAAATATTTTGCGGACAGAGAGAGAGAGAGAGAGAGAGAGAGAGAAGTGCGCACATGGCCTTTTATATATTAGGATCTTTATACTACTAAAACTCAAGTTTGGATCATGTTTGAATATTTATTCATTTTTTTATTTTTTTTTTGGCTACAGGAGGGAATCTGCACTATGTGTAGAGCTGTAAAATAGTATGTAGGTAGAGAACAATTTTTGTTTTCAGACAGACTGTTAATCACAAATTTATTTAAAGACGTTAATTAATTTATTGATTTATTCTATTCATTGGTAGATTGATCACATCTATATACTACTAAAAGTCAAGTTTGTTTACATGTTTGAATATTTATTTTTTTGTTTGTTTTTTTTTGTTTGTTTTTTTTGTTTGCCTGATTGACTATTGCTCATGGTTGCACTCATCGTGGAAAGCTGTAAAATAGTATGTAGGTAGAGAAAAAAATTTGTTTTAAGACAGACTGTTAATCACAAATTTATTTAAAGACGTTAATTAATTTATTGATTTATTCATACGTAGAATAACCCAATTTTTTAAAAAAGATTTGAAAAGCCACTAGACTCGACGGAAACAGTGACGTCACAGGTTTTTGTTTACTCTTTAGTACAATAAAATGGCGGCGTCTATCGAAGAAAATTGTGTTCCCATTCAAAAGTTTAACGCGTTCTAAATCTAATTTTCTGTAGGTCATAACTTTAACAATACGTCCGTTTGCTGTATTTATTACGTTCCAACACTTATATAAATTTTAAACTGTCTTTTTTCATTTAGTTTTACAATAAATTTCTCTAGATCTAAAGTTCAGCTGTCGAAGGAAAGTTATGAATCTAGCCTAGATCTAGATCTAGCCTAGATCTAGGTCACTAGACTCAATGTAAATTCTATATCTAGACTGAATGTAAATTCTACATCTAGAATCTATTTCAGGCCTTAATACATCTAGAATCTATTTCAGGCCTTAATTATTTTATATAAATCTTTGTTTGGCTAATTTAAGATAAAATTTAATTTGAAAGTTACTAGATTCTACTACTAGACTTAGATCTAGATCTATGCGCGGAGACTCAAAAGTATAGTAAAAAAATTCACTTGTGACGTCACGAGTAAATAGCTAAGTTCGTAGCGTAGTCCGCTCTCATGTGGGTGGTACAGGTTCTAGACCAATATGTCAATGATATTTTGTTTTCAATTTTTTTTTTTTTAGATGTGAATGATAAAGTTGCCTATCTGAACTTGGCAGGATACAGGGCAGGTGAAGTAGAGTTCATCTGTTTCTTTGTCCTAAGCATATGAAAGGATAGTGTGGTCAGAGACATGCTCGGCTGGAATCGTTTTTTAAACGATAAAAACATGTTGTCTGAGACTTGGCGGGACACTGGGCAGGTGAAGTAGAGTTGAGTAGGTCACATGTGACGTCAGTATATGAAGGGATAGTCCGAAATCGGTGTTTTCGGTGTTTTTAAAAGATATGAAACATATTTTTGAATGTGGGGTCTGTTTTTGTGACGATAAGTGACACTGCAGTAGCGTAGCGAGGAGGGGGGGGGGGCGGGAGGGGAGTGGAGGCGGGGGGGGGGGAAGGGGAGGCGGGGGGAGGTGGAGGGGGGGCGGGGGGGACATATGTTGGGGCGCCAAAATGGTTTGGAAAAATAAATTGAAAGGTTGAGGGAGGTTCAAATCGAAAGTTTGAGTGGGGGGGGGGGTGCACATCAAAAGTTTGAGGGGGGGGGGTTGAAAATCGAAATCTTGGGGGGTGGGGGGGGGTTAAAATCGAAAAGTTTGTCCCCGGGCGCCGGGAAGGCTCGCTATGCCTCTGAGTGACAGACGTGATGTTTTTTGATGGATGACCCCCGAAGCCCACAGTTATCCAACGGATGACGGGTATTCTAGTTAATTTTAAAAGTTTAGAAAAACGACTTTACTTTGAGTGAATAGTGACGTCACTTGATTTTTTTACTTCTTAGTACAATAAATGGCGGCTCCAATACAAGATTTCGTTGCTTATTCAGATCTTTAACGCGTTATAAAGCTAATTTTCTGTCGGCTATAACTTTAACAATACGTCCGTTTGCTGTATTTATTACGTTCTAACACTTATACAGATATTCAACTGTCTTTTTCATTTAGTTTTACAATAAAGTTCTCTAGCTCTACAATCTGTCCCAGAAAGTTATTTATAGATCTAGATCTAGAATCTAGGTCAAACCAAAGATTAATTAGTTAAAAATAAAATCCATTTTAAAATCATAATATAATTTTGAGTTTCTGTATTAAACTACTTTAGTCCTTAAATACTTGATATAAATCTTTGTGCTTTATCTATCTAGATCTAGAGTAGGCCTAATCTAGATCTAGCAAGAGTTACGCAAAAACTAAACTTAATCAAACGAGTCGTAGAATCTAGATAATTTTATCTAGATCTAGATAATAATGAGTTTCTATACTAAACTATTTCAGACCTTTATTATTTTATATAAATCTTTGTTTTGTTTAGCTATGGAATTGGCTAATTTAAGATGAAATTTAATGTGAAAGTTACTAGACTTAAATCTAGATCCAGTTAGGGCCTAAATTAAGTTGCATAAGGAGACTCAAAGTATTAAAATATACCATAAAAAACATCTGTGACGTCACGAGTCTAAATAGCTAAGTTGTTAGTGTAATAGGATTTCATGCGTGTGGCACGGGTTCTAGACACATCACGTCAATGTTAAAAAAAATTATTATTTTTATTTTTTCGATGTGAATGATAAAATGAATGTTCTGAACTTGACGGGATACAGGGCATTTTGAAGTGGAGTTCATCTGTTTCTTTTCCTAAGCATATGAGGGGATAGTGTGGTCAGAGACATGCTCGGCCGGAATAGTTTTTTTTTAAACGATAAAAACATGTTGTCTGAGACTTGGCGGGATACTAGGCAGGTGAATTAGAGTTGCGTA
Source organism: Physella acuta (assembly GCF_028476545.2). Taxonomy (NCBI): domain Eukaryota; kingdom Metazoa; phylum Mollusca; class Gastropoda; family Physidae; genus Physella; species Physella acuta. The sequence continues at coordinate 1,681,405 of NW_026731854.1, forward strand.
GGTCACCTGTGACTTCAGTATATGAAGGGATAGTGTGGTCAGACCATTGCTCAGCCGAACTCGGTGTTTTTAAATGATAAAAAAACCTCTTTTTGAATGTGGGGTCTGGTTTTTTGTGACGATAGTGACAGACGTGATTTTTTTTATGGATGACCCCCAAACCCATAGTTATCCAAGGGATGACGGGTAGTCTAGTATATTACTAAAACTCAAGTTTGTTTACATGTTTGAATAGGTATTAATTTTTTTTTTGTCAGCTTGGTTACTGGAGAGAATCTGCACTTTGTGTAGAGCTGTAAAATAGTAATTTTTGTTTTTAGACAGACTGTATTTAAAGACGTTAATTAATGTATTGATTTATTCATTGGTAGATTAACCACATTAATTATAAAAGTTCAGAACAATGACTTTACTTATAGTGAATAGTGACGTCACATGATTGATTTACTTTTTACAACAACAATGGCGGCTTCCATCGAAGATTTTGTTTCCTCTATTCAGTGGTATAACGCATTATATATCTAATTTTCTGTCGGCTATAGCTTTAACGTTACGTCCGTTTGCTATGTTAAAATTACGTTCCAACACTAATATTATTTTTCAACAGTCCTTTTCATTTAAGTATGCAATAAATGGATAGTGTGGTCAGACCCATGCTCAGCTAAAATCGGTGTCGTTTTTTGTGATGATAAGTGACAGTTGTGATGTCATTTATGGATGACCCCCGAAACTCAGTTATCTAATGATAACGGGTAGTCTAGTAAGATACTAAATTGCCCTAGCGCTAAAGCTGCGCGCCACATTATGGCGTAAATGAGGTCTTAAGTAGTGATAAAATAAACAATAATTAGTTAACCATGTAGCTTTTAAGGTCTTTAAAAAAAGTAAACCAGGAGTGATCTCCTCTAAACTTTCTCGAATATTCTTATATAAAACAACAGAGAATGGCAACTCGGGAAGTAGACATTATTTTTAATTTAGTTTTCATTACTTAAACTTGTTAAAATAGAATAGAATCTCGTAGAAAAAGAATTGCACACCAAGTGATCGCAAAACAACAGGAAATAAACCGTGAGTGATCTCCCCTAAACTTCCGCGAATATTCTTATATGAAACAACAGGGGATGGCAACTCGGGATATAGACATGATTTTTAATCAATTTTGAATACTTAAACTTTTTAAAATAGAATAGAATCTCGTAGAAAAAGAATTGCACACCAAGTGATCGCAAAACAAAATGTTTATAATAGTGCGGAATATTATAAGTACTTTATAAATTCACATGCAATTTTTGAGAAATCTAAAATAGCTAAAATTACTACTTCCGGTCAACGGAAATTACTCAAAATTTGAAAGAAGGCTGAGAACTAGATCTTTTACTGACATGTGAAATTTCATTTATCTATCTGAAATAATACTCAAGTAATAGGCTTTTGAAAAATTTAATGTAGAAAAAGTTTAACTTCCGGTTATCGGAAATAGCTCAAAATTTCATACTGATGTACGATTTTTATATAATACTTATATGTGCAATTTCATCAACCTAGCTGTAACTGTACTCATGTTATCGTGTTTACAGACACTTACACATATCACACACACACACACACAGAGACATAAGACAAAATTGCAAAACTATGTTTTTCCAACTCAGGTTGGTGTAAAACGTCGAAATTTGCAAAAATCTCAATTTTTTAATTATTTTTTAGCGCAATTTCCTAACAGGAATTGCGATTATTAACTCGTCATTTCTGTATGGATGGATGGATGGATGTGCGCAGCTTTGAGTCGTATCTCCTCCTCAACGAAGCAATATCGAGGACAAGTTTCAAAAGCAAATGTTAAGCAAGTTCCGAGGATGATACTGGGCCTTAAAAAATCCGGAATTCCTTCCTGGATTTCCCGGAAAAGCCAAAAAACCTCGAAAAAATGCAGTTTTTGGCCCATATCTCGGCAACCAGACCACTTAGCGACTTGAAACATTTACCAATCGATTCCTGCCATAATTTAGAACAATATTGCCGAAGAAAGTTTTCAAAAATATCCTTTCGTTCGGTCACAAAAAATTAATAAAGAACATTTAAACTGAGCATCGTGTAGGCCTAGGATGATATTTACTTTTTAAACTGAGCATCGTGTAGGCCTACTCGTTAAAATAAAACTATTTCCGTTGATATAGGTTAATATAGTTGTCTTGTTTTTAGCGCAAAAATAACTTGTTTACTTATTAATTCAAACGTTATTTTTGTACCCTATTAATTTATTTATATATGAGAGTGATAGGGAGTTACAATTATAAGGTTTTGTTTCGCTAGGCCTAATCATTTTTTCACATTTTTTAACAACAAACTTAATCACTATCTATTTTTAGATAACATAAGGAAATTGCGCTTAAATTGTCGCTAGACTTTTTATTAACTTTTTTTCACAATTACAAGACTTTTTCTATAGGCCTACTTCGTATATACGAGGAAGTAAAAATTGAAACATGAATTATAATGATAGAAGCACTTAAAATTATGAAAATATCTAATTTTATTATATCCTCATACCCGATATTATTTGGAGAATGTTAAATAAATATTAAATAGGAAATTGATAAGTCTATACATAAGAAACTAAATAGTATCGGCGCCGAACGGTGTGATATATAAATAAATTATGAAGATCTTAAAATGGTCAAAATCAGGTCGTCTATATTACCTATACAAATATTTGAAAAATTAAACACAATTTGAAATTTCACTAAATTTAGCCAGAAAGTGTGCACATTTCCAGCTTTATAATGCACCAGTGTGTTAAAAATAAACCCCATCCGTTTAGAAGTTTGGATTTCTATAAAAGACAAAGCCAGCCAAAGACTTATTTTGATTGATATATGGTCTAACGTGGTTATGTTTAGTGAACGACGATAATGCCCTATTGTATCCATACTTTATCTCACTGTTTAAAATGAACGTGGGCGCCATGGTGCTCACGGTATAGCCAGGGGCGCCAAATCGCCATCTGCCGTGGCGCCGGAGGACGCGCCTGATTCGATAAAGTCAACGATTATTGTTGCCCTTCATGTGTTTAGTGTCTTGTCTTTTTTAAAACTAACATAGGCGCCATAGTGCTCACAGGGGAGCCCTGGGTGCTCCGGGTCGCGCAATCTACGGGGCGCCGGCGGCTGCGCCTGCTGCAGTTTTATCGCTGATTATAGTAGTACCCCTTACCTTGCTTGAAATTTGCTCGGCAGTTTCGATCTATGACGACAGACAGATAGACAGGGAAACAGAGAGACAGAAGAAGCAATTTAAATAAAAGCTTGTGAACATAGAATAAAATCGAGAAAAAAAAAGTAAACATTGTATGCATAATTAAGCCGAAATAATACTACTTTAAAAAGAATCTTTAGTAAATTTTTAAAAGTCATTTGAAGATTTTATTTAGTCACATTTTACGTCTTAGTGCACTGTTATCAAGTCTTGAACTAAGAGGAAAGTTTGAAACAAATCATTGAAATTTTTCTTAGGAATCGGAAAATACAGTAAAGTACTATTTTCAATTACCTAAAATAAATCAAAATTTGACAAAATCAATAGAATAAGATCTTATACCTATTTAAAACATTTCGTCCACCTAATACGAAACTGTAAGTCTACTCAACTTATCGATATTTTAGAACAGGAAATAAACCGGGAGTGATCTCCCCTAAACTTCCTCGAATATTCTTATATGAAACAACAGGGGATGGCAACTCGGGATATAGACATGATTTTTAATCAATTTTGAATACTTAAACTTTTTAAAATAGAATAAAATCTCGTAGAAAAAAAAAGAATTGCACACCAAGTTAACGCCAAATAAAATGTGGATAATAGTGTGGAATATTATTGGTACTTTATAAATTCACATGCGTTTTTGAGAAATCGGAAATAGCTAAAATTACTACTTCCGGTCAACGGAAATTTCTCAAAATTTGATAGGAGTCGGAGAATTAAATCTTTTACTGACGTGAAATTTCAATTATCTATCTGAAATAGTACTCAATTTATAGGTTTTTGAAAAATTGAAAGTAGAATAATTTCTACTTCCGGTTACCGAAAATTGCTGAAAAGTTGATACAGAACTACAAATTTGAAATAATAATTATATTTATAAATGAAATTTCTTCAACCTAGCTGTAATGGTACTAAAGTTATCGTGTTTATAGACACACACACACACACATATATATATATATATATATATATATATATATATATATATATATATATATATATATATATATATATATATATATATATGCGGACAGAATTGCGAAGCCCAGTTTTTCCAACTTGATTGCGCATAAAACGCCTAAATTTTGATAAATCTAGATTTATTATTTTTGCCCGATTAAAATAAGTCCCCTATACTTAGTATATAATGAAGTTTTGATGTTGAAAACGGGGAAAACTGTCAATATTTCATGTGATTTTTGTGTACGCTTACAATACTTCCTCTATACTCTGTATACGAGAAAGTAAAAATGGAACGGTACTTACGTCATCTTGTTATCATTGAAGTTAAATAAAAGTGCATTTTTCGGTTAATAACAATCGCTTGAAATGTTACAGAAATTGTGTGTAGGCCTACATGATGTAATAATAACTCAAATGGTAATCAAATTATTTAGTTTTCGCAGAACCGGAAAAGAGCAAGTACTATTTTTGGTTACCCGAAAGCGATCAAAGTTTGAGAAAAAAATTCATAAAAACGTTTTAATAACAAACTTTTATGTAAAAAGTAGAAAATAAATTATACACTACTATTTAAATTACTATAAAGAAAAGCGTGGGTCACTTTAGTAGCTATTGGATACCGTTACTAATATTTGAGAAGAGACCCACGCTTTTCTTTATAGTATTTTAAATTAGTAGTGTATAATTTATTTTCTACCTTTTAGTGCATTATTACATAAAAGCTTGTTATTAAAACGTTTTTTATGAATTTTTTTCAGTACTTTACATGTCTTATTTACAATAGAGTTACATGACTAAAAACCATTGCGCGCCTATTGAACGTGATGGCGCAGCTATTGAACGTGATGACGCGTGTGGTGTGGTTGGATAGACATGCCTACTAATTTTTTCCAAATTTTAATTAATTCATAAAAAAATTAATTAGGCATCCAATTAAGTCAAATTTAAATTCTGATTGCATTGCCTTCATGTCTTGACTCACGTACTAACTAAGAACCGTATCTGTCAGTTAGAAGTGTCCGAATTTTCGCTCCGGTGTTTCGATCTAGACTGACGACAGACAGACAGAGGCAGTGAATCTAAAAAAAAATGTCTTGTAAAAGCCTAGATTTTCAAATAGTATGCAGGGCTTATGAAATTTCGTGCAACTAACTTGACTGTAGCCAAGTTATCACGTTTACACACAGACATACAGACAAGATCGCAGAACTATTGTTTTTTCGATCCTGGGAAGTAAACAAGGTAATTAAAAAGTCTAGTGACAATTTTAGCGCAATTTCCTTATGTTATCTAAAAATAGCTCTGTCGTAGCGTAAATCAAGAGCAGGGTTAGTAAAACCATTGGTTAGTTATTAAAACGTTTTTTTATTAAAAGAAAATTTCAGTATTTTACATGTTTTATTTACAATAGCGTTACATGACTAAAAACCATTGCGCGCCTAGCTACCGAACGTGATGTCGCAGCCATTGAACATGATGGCGCAGCTATTGAACGTGATGACGCGTGTGGTGTGGTTGGATAAAAATGCCTACTAATTCGGTCCAAATTTTAATTAATTAAAAAAAAAAATTTGTGACCGAACGAAAGGATATTTTTGAAAACTTTCTTCGGCAATATTGTTCTAAATTATGGCAGGAATCGATTGGTAAATGTTTCAAGTCGCAAAGTGGTCTGGTTGCCGAGATATGAGCAAAAAACTGCATTTTTTCGAGGTTTTTTGGCTTTTCCGGGAAATCCAGGAAGGAGTTCCGGATTTTTTTAGGCCCACAATCATCCTCGGAACTTGCTTAACATTTGCTTTTGGAACTTGTCCTCGATATTGCTTCGTTGAGGAGGAGATACGACTTAAAGACACACATCCATTCATTCATACATTCATACATCCAGAAATGACGGGTTAATAAACGCAATTCTCCAGAATGGAAATTGCGCTAAAAACTTCGAGATTTGTGAAAATCTCGATTACGATTATTTTCACGATTATAATACTTCCTCTATAATTCTATGTATACAAGAAAGTACAAATAAACTCAAAATAATGCGCAATTGAATATGAACGTGTTGTTAATGATACAGATCTATATGGTGCACACCGATGTTGAACGTAGATCGACTAGAAATGACGTCCATAAACATACTCGGATATTGTCTTTAAATATTTTTTTGATTTTACGTTAAGATGATTTTTATCTATGTTCGTCGTACACTTATACGTTCTCTGGCACTTATGCATTACCCAAGCAGGGTTTCAGAAACAGCAGCAAAATTTGTATGATATAAGTATTGGTAAGCCTTCTGCAATGACACCATATGATGTAAGACGATATAAACTTAAACTAGCCAACGGAGAATACCTTATCTGTAAAATAATGAATGTAGATATCAGTATGGAGGCTGTATATAAAATTGATCTTGGTGAGCTTTTGCCAGTGGTTCATATTAGCATTGCTGGGTATTTTACAACAAAGCTCAATGAGAAACTGAGTGTTTATCTCGATAACACACTTTGCGCAACGCCAATGTTTGAATCAAAGTATACATTAAAAGATTTTCGATGCCGCAACTATGTAAAAGGTCGCATGTTTGTTGTCAAAACCAAAGTCAGCTTCTTTCTATGCAGTGCAAATGTTTACACGTGTAAGGCGGGTACATACGGTGATAATTGCCAGTATGTGTGTCAGCCAGGATCATTTGGGCTCGGCTGTATACAGCAATGTCGATGTAGAAACAACGTTTCTTGTCATTTTGTTACTGGCCACTGTGCCTCTGGCTGCCAAAGGCTACACTATAACGAAAATGAAGGTTGTCTTTCTAAATCGATTACAGCAAGTGAAAAAGAAATGCTAGGTTTGACTACTTCCTCAGTCAGCCACCTTTATACACTCCCGTCTGTTGAAATCTTCAAATCGTTTTTATTAACAAGCACGTCCATAAAAACAGCTCCCCTGTCACCGTGGTTATTAAGCAAACAGTGTATCGAGTTAACAGCTCCAAGTGGTGTTGCTACTGTTAGTGTAGTCATCGTACATCGTGTAGAAGTTGCCCTGCACGGCTTTATTGTCACCCATACAATGTTCAATATATCGCCGCCATTTTCTGTTCAGTTGTCGGCGGAAAACGCTACCTGTTTTATGCATACGACGACGACGCCTTTAGCAGTAGGCCGACACATTTTTCACTGCCAGAGAAAGGGAACAAGAGGTCGCTCGGTGAAACTGACCTACACAAGTCTCAGCAGCGGAACGGACAGAAATCTTACGGTCGGCCTGTGCGGGCTAGGGCTTCTACGATGTTCGAAAGGTTTTTATGGTCCAGGTTGTAGGTTGCCATGCAACTGCTGGCAAGGTGAAAGTTGTGATAGCTCAAGTGGAACGTGCAAGTCAAATGGTTGCTATGAGGGGCATAAAGGTCGAAACTGTGCTTCAGTGGATGTGGTCAGTCCAACTGGTATAATCAAATACTATGCAACCTTTGAAAATGTAAGTCTTTCAACTCGAGTACATGTTTTCTTATTATCTTTAGGATGTTATTTTTGCTGTAGGACTGTTGCATATTTCAACATCGTCCTTTACATTTGAATGTATAAATATTTCCCTTACTACGTTCACAATGTCTGTTTGTTGTTGAGTGTGTGGCAAACCTTGTACCTCAATTATGACCTAGATCGAAATGTCAATTTAATTAGAAATTTAATTGGTAATTAAAAATTTATTAAAATTATATTTAAGGGTTACTGTATTCAAGAATAAAAGAGAAGATAACAAGATTAAATACTGGAGGTCTCTCAACCAGATGGCCTTCGATAGTGAACTGATGTTATATTTTTTATGACTGGTTGATCTTGTGTCTGAATGTTGACCACTAAGTTGGGGCAGATAACTGGCTTTTAATCATTAAAATTTAATTTCAAAATTACTAAATTTAGTAGCAAAAGGTGCGATAACAACAGGATTAACGTGAAGCAGTTACTCGATCAACCTGTTTACAAAGGTGAACTGTGTGTCACGGACGGCTGATTTCCACGGACGGAGCTAATGTTTGTGTTTGATAACAATTACTTTTAGTCGTATCTGATGTCGATTTTTTATCTAAGAAAGGGAAGGTAATGGTCTTTAAGATATAGCAAGCAACTGATCTGGTTTTTAGCGCAAATGTTTTTAGTTGTAGATCTGAGGTGACAGTTATCTTTTATAACGAATCAAAGGAGGGAAAGCTAAAACAAATCTAAACACCTTAATAAAAAAATTTGCTCTCATTAATAAAATAATTTTCGGTGCATTTAAAAAAGCTTGCTATTATAAAGGTTTTATATTTGCTTTTTTTTAAGTTCACTGTCAAACTTCTTATATACCCTCCCTTGTGCATAATACTGTCATGCTTTTTAAGATGAACTTGAATCTTGGGCCTTCGCAAGTAATGGAATCATTCTACGACCATACAACAGGGAACTGGCAAACATGGTGGGCTGTGCAGTTAGATGCTGTATACGACATAAACAGTCTAACCATTGAACTCGATGTTCGTTACACTATACGGTAAATACAAATTATAGGCCCCATATTTTTCAGATTTTTTTTATTTTATCGGTATTTGTTTTGGTATTTTGTGTTAAATATGTGAATATTTTATAGGTATAAGATTATCTACTATACTTACTTAAAAATGTATATCAAAACATAAAAAAATAAATTTAAAAGTAATCCAAAAAATATATACGGAAAAGTAACAAGTGTTAAGTATCATTCCTCTACTATATAAACGTGTAGAACCTGTAAGTATACCGGGATTTGAAAAAAAGAAAATAGAGCATGTAGTTCATAGAGGTCCGTTGTCTGACAGGAATTCAAGTAGACGACATTCATGAGAACTATACTGGCGGAGCTTTGAACTTACCGTACAGCTATATCGTATGTAGTTGCAACCTCAAGCTTATATGTTAAAATATCTAGTCAATTCTGGAATGAGTAGCCTACGTTCTACAACTGTTTATATCCCTCATGATGTCTGTATATAACACTGGGCATAATGTTTATGTTTAGCCTGATCCCTGTATATAACACTGGGCATAATGTTTATGTTTAACCGGGTCATATGTATGTAACATTGGGCAGAATGTTTATGTTTAGCCTGATCCCTGTATATAATACTGGGCATAATGTTTATGTTTAGCCTGATCACTGTATATAATATTGGGCAGAATGTTTACGTTTAACCGGGTCATGTGTATGTAACATTGGGCATAATGTTTATGTTTAGCCTGATCACTGTATATAACATTGGGCAGAATGTTTACGTTTAACCGGGTCATGTGTATGTAACATTGGGCATAATGTTTATGTTTAGCCTGATCACTGTTTATAACATTGGGCATAATGTTTATGTTTAGCCTGATCACTGTATATAACATTGGGCAGAATGTTTACGTTTAACTGGGTCATGTGTATGTAACATTGGGCATAATGTTTATGTTTAGCCTGATCACTGTATACAACATTGGGCAGAATGTTTATGTTTAGCCTGATCACTGTAAATAACATTGGGCAGAATGTGTATGTTTAGCCAGATCACTGTAAATAACATTGGGCATAATGTTTATGTTTAGCCTGATCACTGTATATAAAATTGGGCATAATGTTTATGTTTAGCTTGATCACTGTATATAACATTGGGCAGAATGTTTACGTTTAACCGGGTCATGTGTCTATAACATTGGGCATAATGTTTATGTTTAGCCTGATCACTGTTTATAACATTGGGCATAATGTTTATGTTTAGCCTGATCACTGTATATAACATTGGGCAGAATGTTTACGTTTAACTGGGTCATGTGAATGTAACATTGGGCATAATGTTTACGTTTAGCCTGATCACTGTATACAACATTGGGCAGAATGTTTATGTTTAGCCTGATCACTGTAAATAACATTGGGCAGAATGTGTATGTTTAGCCAGATCACTGTAAATAACATTGGGCATAATGTTTATGTTTAGCCTGATCACTGTATATAAAATTGGGCATAATGTTTATGTTTAGCTTGATCACTGTATATAACATTGGGCAGAATGTTTACGTTTAACCGGGTCATGTGTCTATAACATTGGGCATAATGTTTATGTTTACCTTGATCACTGTCTATAACATTGGGCATAATGTTTATGTTTAGCCTGATCCCTGTATATAACACTGGGCATAATGTTTATGATTAGCCTGATCACTGTTTATAACATTGGGCAGAATGTTTACGTTTAACCGGGTCATGTGTATGTAACATTGGGCATAATGTTTATGTTTAGCCTGATCACTGTATATAACATTGGGCATAATGTTTATGTTTAGCCTGATCACTGTATATAACATTGGGCATAATGTTTATGTTAAGCTTAATCATTGTATATAACATTGGGCATAATGTTTATGTTTAGCCTGATCACTGTTTATAACATTGGGCATAATGTTTATGTTTAGCTTAATCACTGTATATAACATTGGGCAGAATGTTTATATTTAGCCTGATCACTGTATATAACATTGGGAATAATGTTTATGTTTAGCCTGATCACTGTATATAACATTGGGCATAATGTTTATGTTTAGCCTGATCACTGTATATAACATTGGGCAGAATGTTTATGTTTAGCCTGATCCCTGTATATAATACTGGGCATAATGTTTATGTTTAGCCTGATCACTGTATATAACATTGGGCAGAATGTTTACGTTTAACCGGGTCATGTGTATATAACATTTGGCAGAATGTTTATGTTTAGCCTGATCACTGTATATAACATTGGGCAGAATGTTTATGTTTAGCCTGATCACTGTATATAACATTGGGCAGAATGTTTACGTTTAACCGGGTCATGTGTATATAACATTGGGCAGAATGTTTATGTTTAGCCTGATCACTGTATATAACATTGGGCAGAATGTTTATGTTTAGCCTGATCAGTGTATATAACATTGGGCAGAATGTTTACGTTTAACCGGGTCATGTGTATGTAATATTGGGCATAATGTTTATGTTTAGCCTGATCACTGTATATAACATTGGGCAGAATGTTTATGTTTAGCCTGATCACTGTATATAACATTGGGCATAATGTTTATGTTTAGCCTGATCACTGTATATAGCATTGGGCAGAATGTTTATGTTTAACCGGGTCATGTGTATGTAACATTGGGCATAATGTTTATGTTTAGCCTGATCACTGTATATAACATTGGGCATAATTTTTATGTTTAGCTTGATCACTGTATATAACATTTGGCATAATGTTTATGTTTAGCCTGATCACTGTATATAACATTGGGAATAATGTTTATATTTAGCCTGATCACTGTATATAACATTGGGCATAATGTTTATGTTTAGCCTGATCACTGTATATACCATTGGGCAAATGTTTATGTTTAGCCTGATCACTGTATATAACATTGGGCATAATGTTTATGTTTAGCCTGATCACTGTATATAACATTTGGCATAATGTTTATGTTTAGCCTGATCACTGTATATAACATTGGGCAGAATGTTTACGTTTAACCGGGTCATGTGTATGTAACATTGGGCATAATGTTTATTTTTAGCCTGATCCCTGTATATAACATTGGGCATAATGTTTATGTTTAGCCTGATCACTGTATATAACATTGGGCAGAGTGTTTATTTTTAGCCTGATCCCTGTATATAACATTGGGCATAATGTTTATGTTTAGCCTGATCACTGTATATAACATTGAGCATAATGTTTATGTTTAGCCTGATCACTGTATATAACATTGGGCATAATCGTTATGTTTAGCCTGATCACTGTAAATAACATTGGGCAGAATGTTTATGTTTAGCCAGATCACTGTAAATAACATTGGGCATAATGTTTATATTTAGCTTGATCACTGTATATAACATTGGGCAGAATGTTTACGTTTAACCGGGTCATGTGTCTATAACATTGGGCATAATGTTTATGTTTAGCCTGATCACTGTATATAACATTGGGCATAATGTTTATGTTTACCTTGATCACTGTCTATAACATTGGGCAGAATGTTTATGTTTAACCGGGTCATGTGTATATAACATTGGGCATAATGTTTATGTTTAGCCTGATCACTGTATATAACATTGGGCAGAATTTTTATGTTTAGCCTGATCACTGTATATAACATTGGGCATAATGTTTATGTTAAGCTTAATCTTTGTATATAACATTGGGCATAATGTTTATGTTTAGCTTAATCACTGTATATAACATTGGGCAGAATGTTTATATTTAGCCTGATCACTGTATATAACATTGGGAATAATGTTTATGTTTAGCCTGATCACTGTATATAACATTGGGCATAATGTTTATGTTTAGCCTGATCACTGTATATAACATTGGGCAGAATGTTTATGTTTAGCCTGATCCCTGTATATAATACTGGGCATAATGTTTATGTTTAGCCTGATCACTGTATATAACATTGGGCATAATGTTTACGTTTAACTGGGTCATGTGTATGTAACATTGGGCATAATGTTTATGTTTAGCCTGATCACTGTATATAACATTGGGCAGAATGTTTACGTTTAACAGGGTCATGTGTATATAACATTGGGCAGAATGTTTATGTTTAGCCTGATCACTGTATATAACATTGGGCATAATGTTTATGTTTAGCCTGATCACTGTATATAACATTGGGCATAATGTTTATGTTTAGCCTGATCACGGTATATAGCATTCGGCAGAATGTTTATGTTTAACCGGGTCATGTGTATGTAACATTGGGCATAATGTTTATGTTTAGCCTGATCACTGTATATAACATTGGGCATAATGTTTATGTTTAGCCTGATCACTGTATATAACATTGGGCATAATGTTTATGTTTAGCTTGATCACTGTATATAACATTGGGCAGAATGTTTACGTTTAACCGGGTCATGTGTATATAACATTGGGCAGAATGTTTATGTTTAGCCTGATCACTGTATATAACATTGGGCAGAATGTTTATGTTTAGCCTGATCAGTGTATATAACATTGGGCAGAATGTTTACGTTTAACCGGGTCATGTGTATGTAATATTGGGCATAATGTTTATGTTTAGCCTGATCGCTGTATATAACATTGGGCAGAATGTTTATGTTTAGCCTGATCACTGTATATAACATTGGGCATAATGTTTATGTTTAGCCTGATCACTGTATATAGCATTGGGCAGAATGTTTATGTTTAACCGGGTCATGTGTATGTAACATTGGGCATAATGTTTATGTTTAGCCTGATCACTGTATATAACATTGGGCATAATTTTTATGTTTAGCTTGATCACTGTATATAACATTTGGCATAATGTTTATGTTTAGCCTGATCACTGTATATAACATTGGGAATAATGTTTATATTTAGCCTGATCACTGTATATAACATTGGGCATAATGTTTATGTTTAGCCTGATCACTGTATATACCATTGGGCAAATGTTTATGTTTAGCCTGATCACTGTATATAACATTGGGCATAATGTTTATGTTTAGCCTGATCACTGTATATAACATTTGGCATAATGTTTATGTTTAGCCTGATCACTGTATATAACATTGGGCAGAATGTTTACGTTTAACCGGGTCATGTGTATGTAACATTGGGCATAATGTTTATTTTTAGCCTGATCCCTGTATATAACATTGGGCATAATGTTTATGTTTAGCCTGATCACTGTATATAACATTGGGCAGAGTGTTTATTTTTAGCCTGATCCCTGTATATAACATTGGGCATAATGTTTATGTTTAGCCTGATCACTGTATATAACATTGAGCATAATGTTTATGTTTAGCCTGATCACTGTATATAACATTGGGCATAATCGTTATGTTTAGCCTGATCACTGTAAATAACATTGGGCAGAATGTTTATGTTTAGCCAGATCACTGTAAATAACATTGGGCATAATGTTTATATTTAGCTTGATCACTGTATATAACATTGGGCAGAATGTTTACGTTTAACCGGGTCATGTGTCTATAACATTGGGCATAATGTTTATGTTTAGCCTGATCACTGTATATAACATTGGGCATAATGTTTATGTTTACCTTGATCACTGTCTATAACATTGGGCAGAATGTTTATGTTTAACCGGGTCATGTGTATATAACATTGGGCATAATGTTTATGTTTAGCCTGATCACTGTATATAACATTGGGCAGAATTTTTATGTTTAGCCTGATCACTGTATATAATATTGGGCATAATGTTTATGTTAAGCTTAATCTTTGTATATAACATTGGGCATAATGTTTATGTTTAGCTTAATCACTGTATATAACATTGGGCAGAATGTTTATATTTAGCCTGATCACTGTATATAACATTGGGAATAATGTTTATGTTTAGCCTGATCACTGTATATAACATTGGGCATAATGTTTATGTTTAGCCTGATCACTGTATATAACATTGGGCAGAATGTTTATGTTTAGCCTGATCCCTGTATATAATACTGGGCATAATGTTTATGTTTAGCCTGATCACTGTATATAACATTGGGCATAATGTTTACGTTTAACTGGGTCATGTGTATGTAACATTGGGCATAATGTTTATGTTTAGCCTGATCACTGTATATAACATTGGGCAGAATGTTTACGTTTAACAGGGTCATGTGTATATAACATTGGGCAGAATGTTTATGTTTAGCCTGATCACTGTATATAACATTGGGCATAATGTTTATGTTTAGCCTGATCACTGTATATAACATTGGGCATAATGTTTATGTTTAGCCTGATCACGGTATATAGCATTGGGCAGAATGTTTATGTTTAACCGGGTCATGTGTATGTAACATTGGGCATAATGTTTATGTTTAGCCTGATCACTGTATATAACATTGGGCATAATGTTTATGTTTAGCCTGATCACTGTATATAACATTGGGCATAATGTTTATGTTTAGCTTGATCACTGTATATAACATTGGGCATAATGTTTATGTTTAGCCTGATCACTGTATATAACATTGGGCATAATGTTTATGTTTAGCCTGATCACTGTATATAACATTGGGCATAATGTTTATGTTTAGCCTGATCACTGTATATAACATTGGGCATAATGTTTATGTTTAGCCTGATCACTGTATATAACATTGGGCAGAATGTTTACGTTTAACCGGGTCATGTGTATGTAACATTGGGCATAATGTTTATGTTTAGCCTGATCACTGTATATAACATTGGGCATAATGTTTATGTTTAGCTTGATCACTGTATATAACATTTGGCAGAATGTTTATGTTTAGCCTTGTCATTGTATATAACATTGGGCAGAATGTTTATATTTAGCCTGATCACTGTATATAACATTGGGCATAATGTTTATGTTTAGCCTGATCACTGTATATAACATTGGGCATAATGTTTATGTTTAGCTTGATCACTGTATATAACATTTGGCAGAATGTTTATGTTTAGCCTTGTCATTGTATATAACATTGACCAGACAATTCTGACAATAGTTGCCATTGTTCTCTAGAGATGTCCTTTTACAAGTCTACACAAGCAATGATGGACTGGCTTTAGTGACGGCAACTACCGAGCAGTTTTGGAGAGGCTTAAGCTGTACCATATATGTACCAAGCCTCAGGTCTATAACCGATGTACCATGTTCTTCACATGCAAACACTGTCATCATAGTGATGCAAACTTCAGACAAGTTCCATTATTTATCATTCTTGAGCATCAAGGTAATGTTTTCTCTCAAGATACCATTAGGAAAGATATGACTGGAGCATGTTAGACCGCTAGCTAACCAGAATTTCTTCCAGGTATCTCTTCGTACCCCCCCCCCCCCCCGAACGAAATGGAATTTATGTAGAAAATATATACTTTTAACAGTGTCCGAACCCCCCCCCCCCCCCCCGAGAAAAATGTCCGGAAGAAACACTGTAGCTAACATTATTTCTTGGCTAGAGAAGTGAACATTAGCTATTGGCTAAAGAAGTGAACATTAGCTATTGGCTAGAGAAGTAAACATTAGTTATTGGCAAGAGAAGTGAACATCAGTTATTGGCTAAAGAAGTGAACATTAGTTATTGGCTAAAGAAGTGAACATTAGTTATTGGCTAAAGAAGTGAACATTAGTTATTGGCTAAAGAAGTGAAAATTAGTTATTGGCTAAAGAAGTGAACATTAGTTATTGGCTAGAGAAGTGAACATTAGTTATTGGCTAGAGAAGTGAACATTAGTTATTGGCTAGAGAAGTGAACATTAGTTATTGGCTAAAGAAGTGAACATTAGTTATTGGCTAAAGAAGTGAACATTAGTTATTGGCTAAAGAGGTGAACATTAGCTATTGGCTAGAGAAGTGAACATAGGTATCGTTCAAGAGGTGACTATAATATGTGGCAGCGATATTTTGACATCTTTATACAGCGTACCAGATATGACTTTAATATGTGGCAGCGATATTTTGACATCTTTATACAGCGTACCAGTTATAACCAAATCGCTTCTGCTCAGGTGTGGGCCTGTACAGATGGGACCTATGGATATAATTGTGAAGGGATTTGCAGATGTCGAGATGAATCGGAAATCTGCCACAAAATTACAGGATCATGTACAAGTGGATGCGCCTTTGGCTTTCAGTAAGCAAATACCTAGTTAAGACCAGGAGGCCTAGTCATCAAAGTGATTTGGACTTTTGGTAATGTTATCTATTTGCTCGATTACATGGGAGTTTATACAATTGTTCTGATACTCATCTTTTTTTTTTAATTGAAGCAAATACGTTTAGATTTCTAAAAAAATTTATGGTAGGCCTATTTATTTATTTTAAGACGAAAATTTAAAATTACTGATCAGCTCTTTTGTTTGACTTTTCCGAAGCCAGTGTAACCTGAGACGCATATTTGAGTTATCATTGACTAGAAAATCTGTATGCAGGGTAGCCGCTACCATTTCCCATTTTCGTTCGTTTTTAAACATAATGCGAGTAAACCTGGTGGTCAATAATAATAGGAGAATAGGATGTGTTGGGGACGGGAGTTCTTATAATGTGGAATCATTTGAAGATATCTTGGGGTGGTGGATGGTGGTCCAGCGATGAAAATAATATATAAGGGGTGTTCTGGTAATGATATAAAATATGTATGTTGAGGGTCCTAGTGACGAATATAATATATAAGGGGTGTTCTGGTAATGATATAAAATATGTATGTTGAGGGTCCTAGTGACGAATATAATATATAAGGGGTGTTCTGTAATGATATAAAATATGTATGTTGAGGGTCCTAGTGACGAATATAATATTATCTTTGTGGTAGGGTGTGTGTGTGTCAACGTGTGTGTCATTTCAACACGGCGTGTTAACATTCCTACATAGTTTGTAACTCTATACCAAAAATAAACCGGTAGTGATCTCCCCTAAACTTTCTCGAATATTCTTAAATTACACTACGGGCGGTGGCAACTCGGGATATAGACAATATTTAAATCCATTTTTAATTACTTAAACTTTTAAAAAAGATAGAATCTCGTGGAAAAGAGAATTGCACACCAAGTGAAAGCGAAATAAAATGTGTATAATAGTGCGGAATATTATTAGTACTTTATAAATTCAGATGCGTTTTTTGAGAAATCGGAAATAGCCTAAATTACTACTTCCGGTCAACGGAAGTTTCTCAAAATTTAAAAAAAGGTAGAGAGTAAGATTTTTTACTTTTATGTGAAATTTCATTTTTTAATCTGAAATAGTACACAAGTTAGAGACCTTTGAGTAGAAAAGGCTCCACTTCCGGTTATCGGAAATCGCTCAAAAGTTGATACGGATCTACAAATTTGATATAGAATCTAATACGTATATCGGAAATGTCATCAACCTAGCTGTAACGGTACTCAAGTTACAGTGTTTACACACACACGCACAAACACACACACACACACACACACACATACACACACAGACATACGGACAAGATTGCAAAACTATGTTTTTCCGACTCAGGGAGTTGTAAAAACGTCGAGATTTACAAAAATCTTGATTTTTTTTTTTTTTGCACGATTACAATACTTTCTCTATACTTTGTTGTATATAAGAAAATAATAACACAAATACAAATGTTAAAATGTTAACAGTAAAAGTGTTTAATTTTAACAACTACATCCTTTTCTTAAACTTCGTTTGTTTCTTTTTTTTTTTCCTCCTTTCTTTTATGATAGGGTTTAAAAGTGAACTGAATATGATTAAGACTAATATTTCTATTATTTTCTTCCAAAAAAGCACGATATTCCTCATGCCACGGAAAAAAGTTTTGGGTTTTTACCGAGGTGTCCAATATTGGCAGAGTTTGACTGCAGTATTTTTCAATGATGCATATTCTTGTGTCTGCATAGAAATCAGTATTATTTTTTTCACTTAATTGTGATCCTCAAAAGAAATATTTTGCTTTTACTTTCTTGTAATCATCAAAGAATTTTTTTTCAAAAAAACTTTTAAAAATTCTCTTACAAATTAATTTGTTTTCCACTTTGTTATCACCCCTAGGCAAGACGAGAGACGTCGATGTTTGGCTATAAACACTAGAGAGTTTGCCGATTGCCACTGCATGAATCCAGCTCAGTGTGGAGCTGGCTATCCTCACTGTTCTGATGGCTGTCTGCCAGGATGGACCGGAGACAACTGCAATCTTTCTTGCCCAACTGGAACTTACGGGTTCAACTGCATGCACACTTGCGACTATTGCATTGCTGGTACATTTGATTCTTTTAGAAGCATTTGGATAATCTTAAAGATAAGATTAAAAATCTAAACATAACTGAATGTAATTTACATTACTTTACTATTCAAGTTATCCCGATATTAACAATCTAGCTCAGTTCTACAGTGTACTCAATATCTTTACTAACACTTGTTTTCGCTGCTAAATTTACACAGAAGTTTTGTTTACCTGGTTACAGGGAGTCCTTGTTCATTGTAGGCTTAGAGTGATTCACACATAGGCCTACTTATTCTAGCTTTGTTTCTGCTTATTTATTTTATACTAGTCCACTTTAAATTAGTACCTTGAACGTTAAGTTCAACTTTTAAAAAGTAAATACATTCCTGCACGTTTTATTTTTCAATGGCTTTGAAAACACTGTATTGTTTTAAAAATCGACAACTGCAATATTTCGTATCAATAAAAATCAATGAGGTTTTATTTATAATCTCTAGGATCGAACAATCTATCTTGTCTGTCTGAGGATGGAACCTGCTTGTTTGGGTGTGCCGATGGTACAATCGAATGCCGGTCTATGTTACGAAGCGAAGAATCTTCGAGCGTGTCCTACAGCGTTAAAGTAGTTATAGTAACAATCGTGGCATGTGTCTTCGGTGCTGTCATCTGTGGTATTGTTTGTAAACTTTGCTGGCTCAGGGTTATCAATACAGAGGCTGAAAAAACAAAAATAAAAAATCTACGTTTGAAACGAGAATTTAATAAGGAAGTCAACGATCAGGTAATTTCTTACGTTTGATGGCATGTGTATTTATATAATGCAAAGTGGTCGGATACCGGTTAGGATACTTGCCGGTGCCGCAGGTGCTTCAAATTTGGCAGGCTGTCGCGTCAGCGAATAGAATATAGGAGGAAAAGCCCATCCACGACGAGTGGGTGAAAACTGACCACAGCTGACCAAAGACTAATACAAGATGTATATCGAAAAATATTCCCATGATAATTCCTGAAACATAACAAATTTAGTCAAAGCTTACCAGAAGCGTATTTCCTTATATTAACATTGATAATTTTGTTTAAACTTATGTTCTGTACATCTAACTATGATTTGTACACGGCCATTTGTTGTCGCTCAGACGCTTCGCCGAGGGCTAAAAACTGACATAAGCCTATAAATAAAAAAAACATTAAGTCAACACCCCCTGATATTTTTATGTTAAAAAAATAAATTATCATAAACCAGTAACATATTAGTAACTAAGCACAGTAACTTCACACTGACACAAATCATAATAATTACTGTCAAAACTATGTTTTATCCAGTTCAAATAATAAACTAGAAGGGGGATGCCACTAACCAAACTCAATATTTTAATAGTTTTTCATGGTTTATGAATAATGTTTTTTCTTGCTTTTAAGTTTGCAAAATGATGAATAAGTTCATTGAGATCCATTTTAGCTGTTTCGGAATGGTCGATACTTAGGATAGCCAAGTCACTAACATATTGGCATATTTACAATATGTTTCATTACATCATCAAAATGAGCAAACAATGAGAGTTTTTTAATTAAAAAAACATTTTAGACATTAAAATCCCGATGGCCACTGAATGATAAAAAGTTTTTTCGCAAGCTGATCAACCTTCTCGCGTTGCTATGGTCTAGTCCTACACACCAGAGTGATAAAACATTTTAATAGGGTTTCATCAACGCGATATCAATCGTGAGCCGCGTTTTCAACAGCGTCGGTGCTGTATTTACCGGTTCCTTGTTGTATGGGCATGTGTGTCAGATGAACAGTCCTATTTCCTAATTGTAAATGATTGTGAAAATGAGGCAAAGTTTAAAAAAGGTATTTTTGGTTACTTAGGCTCTGTAACATTGGTCTGCTAACCTGAAAGTCTCAAGTTCGGTTCCTGGCTAAAGTCGTACTACGTCCACCCGCTATTGAGTGATGGGTACCAGACTTTCCTTCATGGCGGCATGGCATTGTGCATTCCCAGTATCCCTTCATTTGCAGAAACACTTGAATTCTACTTCATCTGCCCCGTGGGTCGCCAAGTCAGGAAAGGAACTTAACTTTATGCTCTGTACATCTGGTCTTTTTTTTTTTTTTTTTGCATGGGCGTATGTGAAAATGCTTGGTCAGACTTGAAGACTTTGAAGATCCGTTAAAAGTAAAAAATAAGTCTAGATCTACTTCATTATTGCCATTCTCTCTCTCTCTCTCTCTCTCTCTCTCTCTCTCCCTCTCCCTCTCTCTCTCTCTCTCTCTCTCATTAATCAGTATTTCCTTTCTAAAGTACTAATTTTCCTCTCATCTTCAAAGACATTGTTTGCGTTCATTTTGGTGCGCAATCCTTTTTACTTTCTCATATACGAAGTGTAGAGGAAGTATTGTTATCGTGCAAAAATTTGAAATCGAGATCTTCACAAATATCGTCGTTTTACACCTCCCTGATTAGGAAAAACATAGTTTTGCAGTTATGTCTGTATGTCTGTGTCTGTATGTATGTGTTTATGTGTATGTGTGTATGTGTGTATGTCTGTGAACACGATAACTTGAGTACCGTTACAGCTAGGTTGATGAGATTTCATAAATAAGTGTTTTATTAGGGGTCGGCGTGGTCGAGTCGGTAAAGCTCATGGTTGCTAAACCGAAAAGTCTCGAGTTCGAACCCTCGGGCAAATGAGGCTCGTTAGCTGGGGACAGCCACTCTTCTAGGAGAGACAACTCCAAAATTAAACAACTGCTGCCTTGCAGTTTGTTCTTGGTTGGACAAAGGCTATGGAAGCAAATCCAATAAAATACTTAAAAAAAACTTTTTAAAAAACCACGTTTTTCTTGTGGACTAAAAAGTAGAAAATAACTATTTACATACATTTGATGACAAAAAACGTGGGTTCACCATCAAATTTCCCGACCCATCTGCCCGACCCACGTTTTTTGTCATCAAATGTATGTAAATAGTTATTTTCTACTTTTTAGTCCACAAGAAAAACGTGGTTTTTTAAAAAGTTTTTTTTAAGTATTTTATTTTCTCCTTTTTAGTCCGTTGCTACACATGAAAAACGTGGTTTTTAAAAAAGTTTTTTATATAGTTTATTTTCTACTTTATCTAATGACTTGATTAAGTATGACTTGACTAAGTGTATATAAATACACGGACTAAAAAAATCTTGAGCGACCAGGATTCGAACCTGGGTTGTCGCGGCCACAACGCGAAGTACTAACCACTATACGATCACGGCCAGCGCGCTCACATCGATTGGGGCCGAAGTAACTGTGTCTATAAGCCTCCAGTCTTGTCGGTATCTTTAGAAATCATGTCCTCAATTTTATGGTCCTTTGGGCGTAATTAAATTAAGCTAATTACGGTCTCTAATTGCTAGTTTTTATGATTGCATCTGAAATTGTTAGGCGAAAGTAACCTGCATGCCAAATTTCAGATCTATAGAGCAATCAGAAGTGGGCTAATTTTCGATGTCAATTTTAACAACAAACACATCCACGCGAAGCTGAGTTAATAAAAACGTGTTAAAAAGAAAAGCAGGCTAAAATCGGAGTCAATGGCCTCAATGGCGCATAACCAGTTGACACGTAACGCTTAATTGTGTTGGAGGCGTGGTCGAGTCGGCAAAAAGTTCATGGTTGATAAATTCGAACAAAAGTCTCGAGTTCAAACCCACTGGCAGATAAATCTCGATCCCCTTCAACACTAATAATTAAGAACGAAGAAGAAGAAGAAGAAGAAGAAGTGTTTTATTGAATTTGTAGTTCTGAATCAACTTTTTGGTGATTTGCAATACCGGAAGTGGAACTTATTCTACTTTTGGTTTTTCAAAAGCTTATAACTTGCGTACTGTTTCTGATAGATAAACGAAATTTAACATTATTAAAAGATCCAATTGTGTGCTTGCTATCAAGTTTTGAGTAATTTCCAGTAGTAATTTTTCCTTTTTTCGATTTCTCAAAAAAAAAAAACGAATATGAATTTATAAAGTACTAAGATCCAGCACTATTATCAGAGTTTCTGTCAGGCATCTCTTCGGGGGCGCGGAGCCACCCCCCCCCCCCCCTCCTCCCGAAGAAAGTCTACCGCCCCACTGCCCCGAACGAATTGGAATTTATATTGAAAACATACTTTTACCTGTGTCGTCCCCGGAAAATGTTGATCGCCCCCCCCCAAATATCAAGCGCTCCCCCCCCCCACCCCCGGAGAAAAAAGTCTGGAAGAAACACTGACTATTATACACTTGCCATACACTTGGTGTGCAATTCTTTTTTCTAAGACATTCTACTCTATTTTAAAAAGTTAAGTAATTAAAAATGGATTTAAAATCATGTCTTTATCACGAGTTGTCTCCGTGGTGTTATATAAGAATATTCGATAAAGTTTAGTGGACATCATTCCTGCTTTATTTCTAATCGATTTCATTCTATTTTTTAAAAATAAGTAATAAGAAAATTAATGATAAACATTTCTACAGCCCGTAACCCTCACCTTTACTGTTATGGACGAGAACATACGAGAAAGTTTAGGGGAGATCACTCCTCCTTTATTTTTTCCTGCTTATATTTAAAATATTTACAGCTATGTACTTTGGAATAGAACCACCTCATGTTTGTTCTGTGAAAGTTGTCTTTCCCTCTCGTCTCATTCTACTTAAAGTCGTCAAATCTTGTACCCCACCCCTCTCGTTGAACGGCTTATCGGTTATTGAAAATACTCAACATTTTTTTCCGTTGTTAACGTTGCAGTTTTCAGTTAGTGTCACCCTCCCCCCCCCCGCTCTTTCCAGTGTTAGCTTTAATATCTACAGCGTTGATATAACGCCATTATCGGTTTCGTCAATTCGTACTTAAAAACGCTATTCAAAATTAATTAACCCTTAACTGAACTGGAATAAAACATTTTTCTCAGTAGAGTTAGCAATTTTTTGCCTAGCTGTCACCCCCCCCCCCCCCCAATCAGTGTGGTGTGCACCCCCGCATCCCTCCGTGTGGGGTTTGCACCCCCGCATCCCTCCTTGTGTGGTGTGCACCCCCGCATCCCTCCTTGTGTGGTGTGCACCCCCGCATCCCTCCATGTGTGGTGTGCACCCCCGCATCCCTCCTTGTGTGGTGTGCGCGCCCGCATCCCTCCTTGTGTGGTGTGCACCCCGCATCCCTCCTTGTGTGGTGTGCACCCCCACATCCCCCTTGTGTGGTGTGCACCCCCACATCCCTCCTTGTGTGGTGTGCACCCCCGCATCCCTCCTTGTGTGGTGTGCACCCCCGCATCCCTCCTTGTGTGGTGTGCATCCCCGCATCCCTCCGTGTGTGGTGTGCACCCCCGCATCCCTCCTTGTGTGGTGTGCACCCCCGCATCCCTCCTTGTGTGGTGTGCACCCCCGCATCCCTTCGTGTGTGGTTTGCACCCCCGCATCCCTCCTTGTGTAGTGTGCACCCCCACATCCATCCTTGTGTGGTGTCCATCGTGTGGTGTGCACCCCCACATCCTTCCTTGTGTGGTGTGCACCCCCACATCCCCCTTGTGTGGTGTGCACCCCCACATCTCCCTTGTGTGGTGTGCACCCCCACATCCCTCCTTGTGTGGTGTGCACCCCCGCATCCCTCCTTGTGTAGTGTGCACCCCCACATCCATCCTTGTATGGTGTGCATCGTGTGGTGTGCACCCCCACATCCCTCCTTGTGTGGTGTGCACCCCCACATCCCTCCTTGTGTGGTGTGCACCGTGTGGTGTGCACCCCCACATCCCTCCTTGTGTGGTGTGCACCCCCACATCCCCCTTGTGTGGTGTGCACCGTGTGGTGTGCACCCCCACATCCCTCCTTGTGACGTATCTACACACACACACACATACATACTCTACCTATGAATTGTATTTACAGCAGAGTTTTAAGCACCTCAAAAATAATAGTTTTTGGGTATTATCCACGTGGTGCATATAGCAGGCTCCGCGATTTTCAAATGGAGAAAACTGCAGAAGTGAACAAGAGGAATTTTGGCCCTTGCTTTACTCAATATAAATTATTAGACTTTATGATGCAATAACTTGAAATTCAGTGAGGACATTTTTAATTAGCAGTGTAATTTGTTTACAGATTTTACGGGATCATATGGACTACCACGAAAAGTTTATCAAACGAGATTTTTTTGGAAAATCACAGAAAGGAGATGGACTAAATGATCTGGAGGCAGATTTTAAAGGCCAAACAGTAGTTAAAAAGATAGCTTATGATGTTAAAAAAGCAGTTACACACAAAGCTCCTGTGGAGAAACCGGCCGGTCAAGGGAAACCTTTAGGTGAAGATCATGAGCAGCAAGATTCCGACTTAAAGGTAGCCGAGTGGGTCTTGTCTCAAGACTTTGATCTCTTTATAAATCGTAGGAA
The DNA here is from genome assembly GCF_028476545.2 of Physella acuta. NCBI lineage: Eukaryota > Metazoa > Mollusca > Gastropoda > Physidae > Physella > Physella acuta. The sequence continues at coordinate 1,706,745 of NW_026731854.1, forward strand.
GGAAAGATTAGCCAATTACCAAGGCAACATCCTTGAAATAGAGGAGACGGTTTATGATATACCAAGAGTAAGTTTAGAAGGTGAAGATATTCACATATTATATGATGAAATAGCCCCACTTGAGCTACCATAATGATTGATTTCACCTTTCTTCAAATATTGACTCAATATTTTAGCATAAAATAAAGTAAACATCTTAGCGACAAGTTGGGTTGAACTTATGCTTCCAAAAGTCTTTTGGCAAAAGAATTTTAAAGAATGATAACAATTTTTAGCCTCTGCGTGTACTATGTTTAAAAATTGTGTTCATGTCAGTTTATAAAATAAATCACAAAAACATTTGAATTTGAATAAAAATAAACGTTCTTAAATTTGTATTATCTCTACAACACTTTATATTTCATTAAATGCAGGTCGATAATGTTAGGACACTGTGGACATTTGTACAAAAATGGTTAATAAATATACAATTTCTAAAGTGTTTATTTCTGTTTGGCCTTTTGGCAATATTTTTTTACTTTGTTGGTAGATCAAAATTGTATTCATCTGCAACAACGGCTGAATCACCTTTCGTTACGAGAGTTTAGTGTCAGTAATCATGTAACTGCAGCGTTTTCTTAGTAACAGAGTTGAAAAAGAAACCAAATATACCAATTAGTTTTCTGTAAAAAAAAATTCACTCACAAAGCACATTAAATAAACATTTTAATAGTTAATATTTATTAAATTTCAAACAAAACTAACAGACTTAAATTAATTTTTATTTACTTTAATACTATTAAAATGTTAATACAAGATTTGAAAATGTACTTGGTTGTTTTGTATTTTTATATTACAGTTTATCCTTTTCGAACATTAGAATTATCTCATGTAATATTTGAAATTTGAGTTCAGACATTTTTTAAATATATATATAGATAAAATAAATCATATAACGTTGTTTATTGTAATTTTGTTGAAAGTTATCGATCCACCCACCAAAATATCAAGGTATCTAGCGAGCTGACAATGGATGGGAAAACTATTCAAAGAACTCTATGCCCATTTTATTTTTACTCGATGAGCCCATAGTAGGCCAACACTAAAACAATATGTCGTGAACTATACATATCAACACCAGGCCAACACTAAGCCAATATGTCGTGAACTATACATATCAACACTAAAGCAATATGTCGTGAACCATACATATCAACACCAGGCCAACACTAAAGCAATATGTCGTGAACTACACATATCAACACCAGGCCAACAATAAAGCAATATGTCGTGAACTATACATATCAACACCAGGCCAACATTAGAGCAATATGTCGTGAACTATACATATCAACACTAAAGCAATATGTCGTGAACTATACATATCAACACCAGGCCAACACTAAAGCAATATGTCGTGAACTATACATATCAACACCAGGCCAACACTAGAGCAATATGTCGTGAACTATACATATCAACACCAGGCCAACACTAAAGCAATATGTCGTGAACTACACATATCAACACCAGGCCAACACTAGAGCAATATGTCGTGAACTACACATATCAACACCAGGCCAACACTAAAGCAATATGTCGTGAACTACACATATCAACACCAGGCCAACACTAGAGCAATATGTCGTGAACTATACATATCAATACCAGGCCAACACTAAAGCAATATGTCGTGAACTATACATATCAACAACAGACCAACACTAGAGCAATATGTCGTGAACTATACATATCAACACCAGGCCAACACTAGAGCAATATGTCGTAAACTATACATATCAACAATAAAGCAATATGTCGTGAACTACACATATCAACACCAGGCCAACACTAAAACAATATGTCGTGAACTATACATATCAACACCAAGCCAACACTAAAGCAATATGTCGTGAACTATACATATCAACACCAGGCCAACACTAAAGCAATATGTCGTGAACTATACATATCAACACCAGGCCAACACTAAAGCAATATGTCGTGAACTATACATATTAACACCAGGCCAACACTAGAGCAATATGTCGTGAACTATACATATCAACACCAGGCCAACACTAGAGCAATATGTCGTGAACTATACATATCAACACCAGGCCAACACTAGAGCAATATGTCGTGAACTATACATATCAATACCAGGCCAACACTAAAGCAATATGTCGTGAACTATACATATCAACACCAGGCCAACACTAAAGCAATATGTCGTGAACTACACATATCAACACCAGGCCAACACTAAAGCAATATGTCGTGAACTATACATATCAACACTAAAGCAATATGTCGTGAACTATACATATCAACACCAGGCCAACACTAAAGCAATATGTCGTGAACTATACATATCAACACCAGGCCAACACTAAAGCAATATGTCGTGAACTATACATATCAACACCAGGCCAACACTAAAGCAATATGTCGTGAACTATACATATCAACACCAGGCCAACACTAGAGCAATATGTCGTGAACTATACATATTAACACAAGGCCAACACTAGAGCAATATGTCGTGAACTATACATATAAACACCAGGCCAACACTAAAGCAATATGTCGTGAACTATACATATCAACACCAGGCCAACACTAAAGCAATATGTCGTGAACTATACATATTAACACCAGGCCAACACTAAAGCAATATGTCGTGAACTATACATATCAACACCAGGCCTACACTAAAGCAATATGTCGTGAACTATACATATCAACACTAAAGCAATAGGCCTATGTCGTAAACTATACATATCAACACCAGGCCAACACTAAAGCAATATGTCGTGAATTATACATATCAACACCAGGCCAACACTAGAGCAATATGTCGTGAACTACACATATCAACACCAGGCCAACACTAGAGCAATATGTCGTGAATTATACATATCAACACCAGGCCAACACTAGAGCAATATGTCGTGAACTATACATATCAATACCAGGCCAACACTAAAGCAATATGTCGTGAACTATACATATCAACACCAGGCCAACACTAGAGCAATATGTCGTGAACTATACATATCAACACCAGGCCAACACTAGAGCAATATGTCGTAAACTATACATATCAACACCAGGCCAACAATAAAGCAATATGTCGTGAACTATACATATCAACACTAAAGCAATATGTCGTGAACTATACATATCAACACCAGGCCAACACTAAAGCAATATGTCGTGAACTATACATATCAACACCAGGCCAACACTAAAGCAATATGTCGTGAACTACACATATCAACACCAGGCCAACACTAGAGCAATATGTCGTGAACTATACATATCAATACTAGAGTTTCTTTCAGGCATCTCTTTCGGAACGAAATGGAATTTATATTTAAAATATTTTTTTACCAGTGTCCGTCCCCCACGCCCGAAAATATCAAGTCCCCCCTCCTCCCTAGGAGAAAAAAAGTCTTAAAGAAACTCTGATCAACACTTTGTATAAGAAATAAACATTTTTAATAAAAAGCTCGTAATTCCTCCCCCAACTAAGCCCATGACTGTCCAAGTATAACAATCAGCTGTCTGGTCCTAATACATTTTAGAAATAGGCACATAGACTGATACAATGTTATCTATCTACAGAAAGACTACACCTAATCAATTAAGCCCGGAATATAAAGCAATTCATTCTACCTTTACAAATAGTCAGTGGTTCTAGGGCTGTAGTGTGATCAGAATGGTTGATTCGGTCAGTGGTTCTAACGCTGTAGTGTGATCAGAATGGTTGATTCGGTCAGTGGTTCTAGCGCTGTAGTGTGACCAGAATGGTTGATTCGGTCAGTGGTTCTAGCGCTGTAGTGTGATCAGAACAGGGGCGGAACTACAGTGCCGCCAGACCCCGCAATTCGGGGGGGCCCACGACGTTTAGGGGCCCAATTCCGACAAAAAAAACCAATGAATTTTCTTTTCATAAATAATATTTAGCAGTGATTGTTCTACAGCAGGGGTCGGCAACCTTTTGAAGCGGAAGAGCCAAAAGTTACAATTTTGAAAATTTCCCTGGTTTTAAAGAGCCACTAACATTTTTTTTATTTCAAATATTATATTTTTTGATTAAGATTATTAGTATTTGTGCAAGGAGCTGGAGAGCCGCATCTTGATATCAAAAGAGCCGCATGCGGCTCGCGAGCCGCAGGTTGCCGACCCCTGTTCTACAGTAACAAACACACACTGTTGCGCAGAAAAATATAAAATCTACAAGAGCTGTAGTTTGAAAGATAGGCAAACGTTCAAACTACTTCCATGACTTACTGCCCTTCATTAAAATAGGGGTGCCCATAAAGCTCATTTAAATTGTTTTGTACTATGTAAGTTTAAAAGCAATTTCTTCTCTTAATTATTATTTAAATAAAGCATACTAAAGAATCCTTAAGCTATAAAAATGAATGTATTCAAAACTAATAATATAAATACAAAAAATTATAAAAATAAACATAACGCGAGAAACCACTGCACAAATCAGCTTACGTGTTTATATTAATTTGACCAGCCTGGAAAAATTACAGTTGTTTGTCATTTTGCGATAACATAAAAATGTAATAAAAACACTTGTAAAAAAGGGATTATTTCGGGCCCCGAAATGAGTTCGGACTTACTTTTGTCTGGTTCGTTATCTCAGAGTGGTTATACATTGAAATGAAATAGATTAAAATACTCAGGTAATAGACAATTTAAAATTTAGAGAAGCACGCTACTTATATTATATATATATATATATATATATATATATATATATATATATATATATATATAATATATATATATATATATATATATATATATATATATATATATATATATATATATATATATATATATATATATATATATACATATAGGGGGGCCCAAAAAATTTTTTTGCGGGGGAGCCTTTTTTTTCTAGTTCCGCCACTGGATCAGAATGGTTGATTCGGTCAGTGGTTTCAACGCTGTAATAAAACATATTGGTAAAATATTAGACTTTAAATCACATTGGTAAAATATTCCTGTTTTACAAATCTTTTTCCGAAACACCAGAACCACAGTGGATTAATATCTGCTAAAACAAGATCATAATTATCGATTGTTGTAATATTGTATAGAGTAATCAGTGCGTAAAAATGTTTTTAGCTACGGCTGGTGAACCAAAACAACCTGACGGGGCAGGCTTCCCGACGTCGTAACCACTTGACGGGCCAGGCTTCACGACGTCGTAACCACTTGACGGGCCAGGCTTCACGACGTCGTAACCACTTGACGGGCCAGGCTTCACGACGTCGTAACCACTTGACGGGCCAGGCTTCACGACGACCTAGCAAATTTTAAGTCAGGTTTTATAATTAAAAATACATTTTAAACGTACTTTGTCCGAAGTCTTCATCTTGTCCGATTCTGACTCTAGAGGCTACTTAAATGCAGCATGAAACGAAAAACTGTGTTACACAGGATCAAAGGGTAAGTATTGAAATACTTAAGTTAATTATCCGTTTTTACAGATTTTCTTGTTGCTGCTTATTATAAAAAATGATAATTAACAAACGAAATTTTAACAGATTTTTGGAAGGTTTCGGCGCACCGCCAAGGCTGTGTATCATGTTCTACTATTAGCCATTCGAACACAAAAGTGAGTTTTAATTACACAATCTGATCATAAGCCTGTCTTGTAAAAAGTATGCTGCATATAATTAAACAGAAAAGCACACAATGCCTCCTCCCGGCATCAAAGCTGCCCACTACAACCTCACCCCGCCACCCCCTCCCCCACCAATGTGCCCTAACAGTGACCCATAAATCTAATTTCCCTTTAGTTATAACAAGAACATGGGTTGCTTCATTATGTATTAAATGGTCACTATATTACTTATCAATATATTATACATTAAATGAAATGTTATGAGACATAACGAGGTTCCTTATCTATAATTCGCGCGTTTCTGTCGGCTGATGCAATATTTTAAGAGGATTTCATCAATGTGCCATTGATAGTGGATCTACATCTAGCTACTTTAGCTAAAGTGCTTAGCGACATCTCTGACACATAAGCGAACGCGAGATGTGTTCTACCTCACCATTAAAGGAGGTTGATAAAGGTGCACGTAAGGTTTTCATACAGCACGCCCTTGGAGGTGGTGTGGACAAACCCGCAGAGTTTCTTCCAGGCATCTCGAAGAATAAAAGTCTGGAAGAAACACTGCAAACCTGTACGACAACAACTATGATCCACGAAATAAAGTATATATATATATATATATATATATATATATATATATATATATATATATATATATATATATATATATATATCTTCTATATATATAAAAAAGCAATGTGTGTGTGTGTGTCTGTCTGTGTGTCTTTTATGCATTACCACACCTCTTATCACATCGCCGTGAAACTTTGGGAAGTTGTTGAGAATATTCCTGAGGAGGTTTCTGCGAAAAAAAAAATTTCAAATTCGCAGGGGTGGCGCCCCGGCAGGGCGCGATTTGTTATTCTCTATATAAAAGTCTATTTTGATTTCACACTGTTTATCCGATAGCCATGAGACTTTGGGGAGTTCATTATACCACTCTAGGGAAGGGTTCTGTAAAAAAATAATTTTTAATTTCGCAAGGGCGGTGCCAGGGGAGGGTCCGATTTTTCTCGATTTACGGTATATAAAAATGAAAGTCTATTTTGATTTCACACTGTTTATCCGATAGGCATGAAACTTTGGGGAATTGACTAGAACACTCTAGGGAAGGTTCTGTACAAAAATCATTTTTAATTTCGCAAGGGCGGCGCCACGGGAGTGTGCGATTTTTCTCTATATACAGTATATAAAAATAATAAAAGTGAATTGCCGTGATACCGTTCACACGATCGCCATGAAACTTTAGAAAGTTGTTGAGAATATTCCTGGGAGGTTTCTGCGAAAACAAAAATTCAAATTCGCAGGGGTGGCGCCCCGACACGGCGCGATTTGTTTTTTTCTATATACGGTATATAAAAATAAAAGTCGATTTTGGTTTGGCATCGTTCATCCGATAGCCATGAGACTTTGGGGAGTTCATTATACCACTCCAGGGAAGGGTTCTATAAAAAAAAAATTTAATTTCGCAAGGGCGGCGCCACGGGAGGGTGCGATTTTTCTCTATTTACGGTATATAAAAATAATAAAAGTGAATTGCAGTGACACCATTTATCCGATAGGCATGAAACTTTGGGGAGTTCATTATAAAGCTCTAGGGAAGGGTTCTGTAAAAAATCATTTTTAATTTCGCAAGGGCGGCGCCACAGGAGGGTGCGATTTTTCTCTATATTAGGTTTATAAAAATAAGTCGATTTTGGTGTGACACCGTTATCCGATAGCCATGAGGCTTTGGGGGAGTTGATTAGAACAATTCAGGGAAGGGTTCTGTAAAAAAAATCCTTTTTTAATTTCGCAAGGGCGGCGCCACGGGCGGCTGCGATTTTTCTCTATATACGGTTTATAAAATTTCGGTTTCACACCGTTCATTCGTGTATCATGAGACTTTGGGGAGATGATTAGATCACTCAATGGTAGGGTTCTGCAAAAAATTTTATTTAATATTGCAAGGGCGGCGCACCCCCTCCGGGGGGAGCGATTTTTTTCTCTATACACGGTATAAAAAAAAAACTCGGATGCGGTTCATCCGAGTGCCATGAAACTTTAGGGAGTAGATGAGAATACTCCCGAGAATATTTCTTCGAAAAAGAAAACTAAAGTTTCTTATGGGCGGCGCCATATAGGGTACAACTTTCGTCAACACACGGTTTGGCGCCCAGAGTTTTAGAGCGACTAAGTTGGCACTTGGCATCCGTTAATCGAGCGTTCTGCATAGCGAGTAAGGGGTACTACTATATTCAACGGTAAAACTACAACAGGCTTCTAAAAATAACTTTGTAAAGCGAGGAAATCCTTCTGTACAGTTTCGTCACCTTGCGAAAGATGAAAAAGTAACGTTTTGAATATGAGGAGCCTACTGTAGAGTTTCGTCACTTTGCGAATGATGCAATAAGCATCTATTATTAGACAATCCAGTCAGAAATTGAGATCGAGCATCTAATAATAGACCATTAGTAACGCTAGCATATTGCATCAGTCACACTAATGTTTAAAACACGTCAAATACTTTTTTTACGTGTTAAAGAAAAAAATCCTGTTTATTTGTGTCACTTTAGCGAATGACGAAATCTGCATCATTATTAACATGATGCTATTTGGCACGATGGCGCCTGTTAGTTTTAAGGAGCCAGGGGTCGTACGCCGCGCCTATGCGGTAGTGTAATCGGGGGGTGGGGGCCCTGAGAGCGCCCCTCTACGTCTCTGACACATGGGCGGTCACCGAAGTGTTCTACCATATCATTTCGGTGAGCGATTAATGTACACTCAATGTTTTCATGCGGTAGTGTAGGTGAACCCGTATCCCGATATTTATGATCCATTGTTTACATTTAAATAACTCACTTTTAGAAAAGACGGTCACGCGTCTAAGAACATATGATTGGTAACGCGTTGGTGAAATCCTAATACATTCGTCAAACTTTCTTCTATCCCCGCGGCAACGCGGGGGGGGGGGGGGGGGTACGCTAGTCTATCTATATATATAAAAAGCAATGTACGTGTGTGTGTGTGTCTGTGTGTGTGTCTGTCTGTCTGTGTGTCTTTTATGGGAAGGGTTCTGTACAAAAATCATTTTTAATTTCGCAAGGGCGGCGCCACAGGAGGGTGCCATTTTTCTCTATATACGGTATATAAAAATAATAAAAGTGAAATGCAGTGACACCGTTTATCCGATAGGCATGAAACTTTGGGGAGTTCATTATAAAACTCTAGGGAAGGGTTCTGTAAAAAATCATTTTTAATTTCGCAAGGGCGGCGCCACGGGAGGGTGCGATTTGTCTCTATATACGGTTTATAAAAAATAAGAGTCGATTGCAGATTCACACTGTTCATCCAATCGCCGTCAAACACTGGAGAGTTGATTAGAGCAATTTAGGGAAGGGTTCTGTAAAAAAAAAAATCATTTTTAATTTCGCAAGGGCGGCGCCACGGGAGGGTGCGATTTTCCTCTATATACAGTATATAAAAATAATAAAAGTGAATTGCAGTGACACCGTTCACACGATTGCAATGAAGCTTTGGGAAGATGTTGAGAATATTCCTGGGGAGGTTTCTGCGCAAAAATCATTTTGATTTCGCAAGGGCGGTGCCACGGGAGGGTGCGTTTTTTCTCTTTATACAGTATATAAAAAAAATTGAATTGCAGTGACACCGTTCACACGATCGCCATGAAACTTTGGGAATATGTTCCTGGGGAGGTTTCTGCTTAAAATACATTTTCAAATTTGCAGGGGTGAAGCTCCGGAGGGCGCAATTTGTTTTCTCTCTATATACGGTATATAAAAATAAAAGTCGATAGCGGTTTTAAAGCGTTCATCCGATCGCCATCAAACTTTGGAAAGTTGATTAGGAGACCCTGGGGACGGGTCCTGTAAAAAAAGTCATTTTTATTTTCGCAAGGGCGGCGCCACAGGATGGTGCGATTTTCTTTATACGGTATATAAAATAAACGTCGATTGCAGTTTCACGACGTTCATCCGATAGCCAACTTTGGGGAGTTGATTAGAACACTACCTGGAATGGTTCTGCAAAAAAAAAATTATTTTGCAAGGGCGGCGCCAGGGGGGGGGTGCGATTTTTTACTATATACGGTATATGAAAAACAAAAGTCGATTGCAATTTTAACCCTTCATCAGATCGCCATGAAACTTTGGTGAGTTTACTAAAACACTTGGGGGAAGGGTTTTTGTAAAAAAAAATCATTTTTAATTTCGCAGGGCAGCACCAAGGGAGTGTGCGATTTTTCTCTGTGTACGGTATATAAAAAATAAAAGTCAGATTTTGTTCGACAGCTATCATCCAAGTATCATGAAACTTTAGGGAGTTGATGAGAATATTCCCGAGAAGGTTTCTGTGAACAAAATAATGAAAATATGATATGGGTGGCGCCTGCGAGGTTGCGATTTTTGTCAATACACAATTTGGCGACAAGAGTTCCAGAGCGGCTATGTTAGCACGTGGCATCTGTTAATCGTGCGCCTTGCATAGCGGGTAAGGGGTACTAAGGGGTACTATGGAAATCAGCGTTAAAACTTCAACAGGCGCAACCGTCGGCGCCCCATAGATTGCACGACCCGAAGCGCCCCGGGCTCCCCTGCGAACATTATGGCGCCTACGTTAATTAAAAACAGGCTATACACTAAAGACACGATGGACAAGAATAATCATTGACTATATCGAACCAGGCGCTTTCCCTGGCGCCCCTGCGGGGATCAATTTGGGACCCTGGGCTTTCATGTGAGCACAATTGCACCTACGTTCGTTCTAAACAGTGCAGTAGACAATGGATAAAATGGGCCGTTACAGTCGCTCACTAAATTGAATCAGACGTGCTAGACGATCCAATCAGAAATTGAGATCGAGCTTCTAATAATATGCCATTGGTAACGCTAACAAATTGCATCAGTCACACTGATGTTTATAACACTTCAACAAAAACAAATTTCATGTTTAAAAACCCTTTTGATTTGTGTAACTTTAGCGAATGATGCATTCTGCATCATTGTTTCTGGAGACTATGAGGCGCTCTGGGTTATCCTGTTAGCACATGTTATTTTTAAAGAGCCAACAGCCCTACGCTGCGCCTCTGCGGTAGTGTTATTTGGGGGATCCCGTGAGTGCCTC